>NC_080380.1:28230662-28460717 GCF_014773155.1 Arachis stenosperma | reverse complement strand
TGCAGGGAGGTCAGAATCCAACAGCATCTGCAGTCCTTTTCAGTCTCTGAATCAGATTTTTGCTCAGGTCCCTCAATTTCAGCCAGAAATACCTGAAATCCACAGAAAAACACACAAACTCATAGTAAAGTCCAGAAAAGTGAATTTTAACTAAAAACTAATAAAAAGTATACTAAAAACTAACTAAATCTACTAAAAACATACTAAAAATAATGCCAAAAAGCGTACAAATTATCCGCTCATCACAACACCAAACTTAAATTGTTGCTTGTCCTCAAGCAACTGAAAATCAAATAAGATAAAAAGAAGAGAATATACCATAGACTCCAAATTATCAATGAAACTTAGCTCCAAATTAGATGAGCGGGACTAGTAGCTTTTTGCCTCCGAACAGTTTTGGCATCTCACTTTATCCTTTGAAATTCAGAATGATTGGCTTCTTTAGGAACTCAGAATCCAGATAGTGTTATTGATTCTCCTAGTTAAGTATGATGATTCTTGAACACAGCTACTTATTGAGTCTTGGCCGTGGCCCAAAGCACTCTGTTTTCCATTATTACCACCGGATACATACATGCCACAGACACATAATTGGGTGAACCTTTTTAGATTGTGACCCAGCTTTGCTAGAGTCTCCAATTAGAGGTGTCCAGGGTTCTTAAGCACACTCTTTGCCTTGGATCACAACTTTATTTCTTTCTTTTTCTTTCTTTTTCTTTTTCTCCTTTTTTCGTTTTTTTTGTATTCACTGCTTTTTCTTGCTTCAAGAATCATTTTTATGATTTTTCAGATCCTCAGTAACATCTCTCCTTTTTCATCATTCTTTCAAGAGCCAACAATTTTAACATTCATGAACAACAAATTCAAAAGACATATGCACTGTTCAAGCATACATTCAGAAAAGAAAAGTATTGTCACCACATCAACTAATTAAGCTAGTTTTAAAGATGAATTCGAAATCCTGTACTTCTTGTTCTTTTGTAATAAAAACAGTTTTCTTTTAAGAAAGGTGATGGATTCATAGGACATTCATAGCTTTAAGGCATAGACACTAAGACACTAATGATCATAAGACACAAACATAGACAAACATAAGCATGAAAATTACGAAAAATAAGAAAATAGAGAACAAGGAGATTAAAGAACGGGTCCACCTCAGTGATGGCGGCTTGTTCTTCCTCTTGAAGATCTTATGGAGTGCTTGAGCTCCTCAATGTCTCTTCCTTGTCTTTGTTGCTCCTCTCTCATAATTCTTTGATCTTCTCTAATTTCATGGAGGAGGATGGAATGTTCTTGGTGCTCCACCCTTAGTTGTCCCATGTTGGAACTCAATTCTCCTAGGGAGGTGTTGATTTGCTCCCAATAGTCTTGTGGAGGAAAGTGCATCCCTTGAGGTATCTCAGGGATTTCATGATGAGTGGGATCTCTTGTTTGCTCCATCCTTTTCTTAGTGATGGGCTTGAGGTCATGCCTTCTCAGTTGAACCGGCTTTCCTCTTGAATCTCTCTTCCATTGAGCGCCCTCTTCACAAATGTCAGTGAGGACTTGGTCCAACCTTTGATCAAAGTTGACCCTTCTTGAGTTTGAAAGGGACCTCGGGGATCACCTTCTTCAAGGCCACAACTTCATAAAAGTGGTCTTGATGCACCCTTGAGATGAATCTCTCCATCTCCCATGACTCGGAGGTGGAAGCTTTTGCCTTCCCTTTCCTCTTTCTAGAGGTTTTTCCGGCCTTGGGTGCCATAAATGGTTATGGAAAAACAAAAAGCAATGCTTTTACCATACCAAACTTAAAAGGTTTGCTCGTCCTCGAGCAAAAGAAGAAAGAAGAGAGTAGAAGAAGAAGAAATGGAGGAGAGGGAGATGGCTTTGTGGTTCGGCCAAAGGGGAAGAAGTAGTGTTTAGGGTGTGTGAAAATGAAGGAGTGAAGAGAGGGGTAGGGTTCGACCATTATGGGTGGGTTTGGGAGGGAAAGTGGTTTGAATTTGAATGGTGAGGTAGGTGGGGTTTTATGAAGGATGGATGTGAGTGGTGAAGAGAATAGTGGGATTTGATAGGTGAGGGGTCTTTGGGGAAGAGGTATTGAGGTGATTGGTGAATGGGTGAAGAAGAGAGAGGGTGGTGGGGTTGGTGGGGATCCTGTGGGGTCCACAGATCCTGAGGTGTCAAGGAAAAGTCATCCCTGCACCAAATGGCATGCAAAAATGCGTTTTGAGCCAATTCTAGCGTTAAACGCCGGGCTGGTGCCCATTTCTGGCGTTTAACGCCAAGTGCTTGCCCTTTTCTGGCGTTTAACGCCAGTCTGGTGCCCCTTTCTGGCGTTAAACACCCAGAATGGTGCCAGACTAGGCGTTAAACGCCCATCTGCTAGCCTTACTGGCGTTTAAACGCCAGTAGGTTCTTCCTCCAGGGTGTGCTGTTTTTCTTCCTGTTTTTCATTCTGTTTTAGCTTTTTCAATTGATTTTGTGACTTCTCATGATCATCAACCTACAGAAAACATAAAATAACAAAGGAAAATAGATAAAATATAACATTGGGTTGCCTCCCAACAAGCGCTTCTTTAATGTCAGTAGCTTGACAGTGGGCTCTCATGGAGCCTCACATTTTCTCAGAGCAATGTTGGAACCTCCCAACACCAAACTTAGAGTTTGGTTGTGGCCTCCCAACACCAAACTTAAAGTTTGACTGTGGGGGCTCTGTTTGACTCTGATTTGAGAGAAGCTCTTCATGCTTCCTCTCCATGGTGACAGAGGGATATCCTTGAGCCTTAAACACAAAGGATTCTTCATTCACTTGAATGATCAGTTCACCTCTATCAACATCAATCACAGTCTTTGCTGTGGCAAGGAAGGGTCTGCCAAGGATGATGGATTCATCCATGCACTTCCCAGTCTCTAGGACTATGAAATCAGCAGGGATGTAATGGTCTTCAATCTTCACCAAAACATTCTCTACAAGTCCATAAGCTTGTTTTCTTGAGTTGTCTGCCATCTCTAGTGAGATTCTTGCAGCTTGTACCTCAAAGATCCCTAGCTTCTCCATTACAGAGACAGGCATGAGGTTTACACTTGACCCTAAGTCACACAGAGCCTTCTTGAAGGTCATGGTGCCTATGGTACAAGGTATTGAAAACTTCCCAGGATCTTGTCTCTTTTGAGGTAATTTCTGCCTAGACAAGTCATCCAGTTCTTTGGTGAGCAAGGGAGGTTCGTTCTCCCAAGCCTCATTACCAAATAACTTGTCATTTAGCTTCATGATTGCTCCAAGGTATTTAGCAACTTGCTCTTCAGTGACATACTCATCCTCTTCAGAGGAAGAATACTCATCAGAGCTCATGAATGGCAGAAGTAAATCCATTGGAATCTCTATGGTCTCATTTTGAGCCTCAGATTCCCATGGTTCCTCATTAGGGAACTCATTGGAGGTCAGTAGATGCCCATTGAGGTCTTCCTTAGTGGCGTTCACTGCCTCTTCTTCCTCTCCAAATTCGGCCATGTTGATGGCCTTGCGCTCTCCTTTTGGATTTTCTTCTATATTGCTTGGAAGAGTACTAGGAGGGAGTTCAGTAACTTTCTTGCTCAGCTGTCCCACTTGTGCCTCCAAATTCCTAATGGAGGACCTTGTTTCAGTCATGAAACTTTGAGTGGTTTTGATTAGATCAGAGACCATGGTTGCTAAGTTAGAGGGGTTCTGTTTAGAATTCTCTGTCTGTTGCTGAGAAGATGATGAAAAAGGCTTGCCATTGCTAAACCTGTTTCTTCCACCATTATTGTTGTTGAAACCTTGTTGAGGTCTCTGTTGATCCTTCCATGAGAAATTTGGGTGATTTCTCCATGAAGAATTATAGGTGTTTCCATAGGGTTCTCCCATGTAATTCACCTCTTCCATTGAAGGGTTCTCAGGATCATAAGCTTCTTCTTTAGATGAAGCATCCTTAGTACTGCTTGGTGCATTTTGCATTCCAGACAGACTTTGAGAAATCAAATTGACTTGCTGAGTCAATATCTTGTTCTGAGCCAATATGGCATTCAGAGTATCTATCTCAAGAACTCCTTTCTTCTGATTTGTCCCATTATTCACAGGATTCCTTTCAGAAGTGTACATGAATTGGTTATTTGCAACCATTTTAATTAGTTCTTGAGCTTCTGTAGGCGTCTTCTTCAAATGAAGAGATCCTCCAGCAGAGCTATCCAAAGACATCTTGGATAGTTCAGAGAGACCATCATAGAAAATACCTATGATGCTCCATTCAGAAAGCATGTCAGAAGGACATTTTCTGATTAATTGTTTGTATCTTTCCCAAGCTTCATAGAGGGATTCTCCTTCCTTCTGTCTGAAGGTTTGGACTTCCACTCTAAGCTTACTCAATTTTTGAGGTGGAAAGAACTTTGCCAAGAAGGCATTGACTAGCTTTTCCCAAGAGTTCAGGCTTTCTTTAGGTTGTGAGTCCAACCATGTCCTAGCTCTGTCTCTTACTGCAAAAGGGAATAGCATTAGTCTGTAGACCTCAGGGTCAACCCCATTAGTCTTGACAGTGTCGCAGATTTGCAAGAATTCAGCTAAGAACTGATGAGGATCTTCCAATGGAAGTCCATGGAACTTGCAATTCTGTTGCATTAGAGAAACTAATTGAGGCTTAAGCTCAAAGTTGTTTGCTCCAATGGCAGGGATAGAGATGCTTCTCCCATAGAAGTCGGGAGTAGGTGCAGTAAAGTCACCCAGCACCTTCCTTGCATTGTTGGCATTGTTGTTGTTTTCGGCTGCCATGTGTTCTTCTTCTTTGAAGATTTCTGTTAGGTCCTCTACAGAGAATTGTAGCTTAGCTTCTCTTAGTTTTCGCTTCAAGGTCCTTTCAGGTTCAGGGTCAGCCTCAACAAGAATGCTTTTGTCTTTGCTCCTGCTCATATGAAAGAGAAGAGAACAAGAAAATATGGAATCCTCTATGTCACAGTATAGAGATTCCTTAAGGTGTCAGAGGAAAAGAAAAATAGAAGGCAGAAGTAGAAGAATTCGAACTTATCAAGAGAGATAGAGTTCGAATTGTGCATTGAGGGGGGGGGTAGTACTCCATAAATAGAAGGATGTTAGAAGAGGGGAAGAAATTTTCGAAAATTAAGTAAAAGATTTTAAAAACATTTTGAAAAACTTGAATTGATTTTCGAAAACTAAGAATGGAGAAGAAATCAAGTAATTTTAGAAAAAGATTTTGAAATTATAATTTAAAAAGATATGATTGAAAAGTTATGCTTTTAAAAAGATATGATTGAAAAGATATGATTTGAAAACAATTTTAAAAAGATTTGATTTTAAAATTAATGACTTGGCTAACAAGAAAAGATATGATTCAAACATTAAACCTTTCTCAACAGAAAAGGCAACATACTTAAAATGTTCAATCAAATCATTAATTGTTAGCAAGTATCTTTGAAAAAGGAAAGAAATTGATTTTGAAAAAGATTTGATTGAAAAGATATGATTTGAAAAAGATTTGATTTTGAAAAACTTTGAAAACTTGAAAAAAAATTTGCATTGAAAACAGAATCTTCCCTCTTGTGCCATCCTGGCGTTAAACGCCCAGAATGGTGCACATTCTGGCGTTTAACGCCCAATGCTCTACCCTTTTGGGCGTTAAACGCCCAACCAGGCACCCTGGCTGGCGTTTAAACGCCAGTCTGTCCTTCTTCACTGGGCGTTTTGAACGCCCAGCTTTTTCTGTGTAATTTCTCTACTACATGTTCTGAATCTTCAGTTCCCTGTACTATTAACTTGAAAATAGAACCAAGATCAAATAAACAATGCATGCAAGACACCAAACTTAATATGAGACACTAGACTCAACAAGAAACATAAAATATTTTTGGTTTTTATGATTTTGTAATTTTTTTGTGCTTTTTTCGAAAATTAAGTGGAAAAGAAAATAAAGGTATCAAAATTCTTAATGAGAATTCCAGGAATCATGCAATGTTTAGTCTAAAGCTTCAGTCTAAAGAAATTAGACATGGATAGCCAAGCTTCAGCAGGACATTGCATTCAAGAGCTAAATTGATAAGAATCAATCAGCTTTGGTGATGATAAGAACATCACCTTGAAACACTAGAATTCATTCTTAAGAACTCTGAAAAAATACCTAATCTAAGCAACAAGATGAACCGTCAGTTGTCCATACACGAAACAATCCCCAGCAACGGCGCCAAAAACTTGGTGCACGAAATTGTGATCACTACTTCTCAAATAATCCCTAGTAATGGCCCCAAAAACTTGATGCTCAATACCATGGCATAAACACAACTTCGCACAACTAACCAGCAAGTGCACTGGGTCGTCCAAGTAATAAACCTTACGCGAGTAAGGGTCGATCCCACGGAGATTGTTGGTATGAAGCAAGCTATGGTCACCTTGTAAATCTTAGTCAGGCAGACTCAGATGGTTATAGATGAAATATGAATAAAACATAAAGATAAAGATAGAGATACTTATGTATTCCATTGGTGAGAATTTCAGATGAGCGAATGGAGATTCTTTGTCCCTTCCGTCTCTCTGCTTTCCTACTGTCTTCATCCAATCCTTCTTACTCCTTTCCATGGCAAGCTTATGCAAGGGTTTCACCGTTGTCAGTGGCTACCTCCCATCCTCTCAGTGGAAATGTTCAACGCACCCTGTCACGGCACGGCTATCCATCTGTCGGTTCTCAATCAGGCAAGAATAGAATCCAGTGATTCTTTTGCGTCTGTCACTAACGCCCCGCCCTCAGGAGTTTGAAGCACGTCACAGTCATTCAATCATTGAATCCTACTCAGAATACCACAGACAAGGTTAGACCTTCCGGATTCTCTTGAATGCCGCCATCAGTTCTAGCCTATACCACGAAGACTCTGATCTCACGGAATGGCTGGCTCGGTTGTCAGGCGAGCGCTCGGTTGTCAGGCGATCAACCATGCGTCGTGTATCAGGAATCCAAGAGATATTCACCCAATCTAAGGTAGAATGGAGGTGGTTTTCAGTCACACGTTCATAGGTGAGAATGATGATGAGTGTCACGGATCATCACATTCATCAAGTTGAAGAACAAGTGATATCTTGGAACAAGAACAAGCGGAATTGAATAGAAGAACAATAGTAATTGCATTAATACTCGAGGTACAGCAGAGCTCCACACCTTAATCTATGGTGTGTAGAAACTCCACCGTTGAAAATACATAAGAACAAGAGTGATCATTGGCTTCGGCCCCAAAGAGGGAACCAGAAAAACCAAGATAAAAATACAATAGCAAAAGGTCTTATTTATAGAGAACTAGTAGCCTAAGAATTACAAAGATGAGTAAATGACATAAAAATTCACTTCCGGGCCCACTTGGTGTGTGCTTGGGCTGAGCAATGAAGCATTTTCGTGTAGAGACTTCTCTTGGAGTTAAACGCCAGCTTTTGTGCCAGTTTGGGCGTTTAACTCCCACTTTGGTGCCAGTTCCGGCGTTTAACGCTGGGTAATCTGAAGGTGACTTTGAACTTCGGTTTGGGCCATCAAATCTTGGGCAAAGTATGGACTATCATATATTGCTGGAAAGCCCAGGATGTGTACTTTCCAACGCCGTTAAGAGCGTGCAAATTGGGCTTCTGTAGCTCCAGAAAATCCACTTCGAGTGCAAGGAGGTCAGAATCCAACAGCATCTGCAGTCCTTTTCAGTCTCTGATTCAGATTTTTGCTCAAGTCCCTCAATTTCAGCCAGAAAATACCTGAAATCACAGAAAAACACACAAACTCATAGTAAAGTCCAGAAAAGTGAATTTTAACTAAAAACTAATAAAAAGTATACTAAAAACTAACTAAATCTACTAAAAACATACTAAAAACAATGCCAAAAAGCGTACAAATTATCTGCTCATCAGTTTTCTGTCCCTTTTCTGTCTCTTATTTCTATATCAAACTCTTGCAGAAGCAACACCCATCTTATAAGTCTGGGTTTTGAATCTTGCTTTGTGAGTAGATATTTAAGAGCAGCATGATCAGTGTACACAATCACTTTTGATCCTACTAAATAGGATCTGAATTTGTCAATGGCGTAAACCACTGCAAGTAGCTCTTTTTCTGTGGTTGTGTAATTCCTCTGTGCGTCATTTAGAACACGGCTGGCATAGTAGATGACGTGCAGAAGCTTGTCATGCCTTTGTCCCAACACTGCACCAATGGCATGGTCATTGGCATCACACATCAATTCAAATGGCAATGTCCAGTTTGGTGCAGAGATTATTGGTGCAGTGACCAATTTAGCCTTCAGGGTCTCAAATGCCTGTAGACACTCTTTATCAAAGATAAATGGCGTGTCAACAGCTAGCAGGTTGCTTAGAGGTTTGGCGATTTTTGAAAAATCCTTTATAAACCTCCTATAGAATCCTGCATGCCCCAGAAAGCTTCTGATTGCCTTAACATTGGCGAGTGGTGGTAATTTTTCAATTACTTCAACTTTAGCTTGATCCACCTCTATTCCCTTGTTCGAGATTTTGTGCCCAAGGACAATTCCTTCAGTCACCATAAAGTGACACTTCTCCCAGTTTAAAACCAGGTTAGTCTCTTGGCATCTCTTTAGAACAAGTGCTAAATGGTTAAGGCAGGAGCTGAATGAGTCTCCAAACACTGAAAAGTCATCCATGAAGACTTCCAGAAATTTTTCCACTATATCAGAGAAGATTGAAAGCATGCACCTCTGAAAGGTTGCAGGTGCATTACACAGGCCAAATAGCATCCTTCTGTATGCAAATACTCCAGATGGACATGTGAATGCTGTTTTCTCTTGATCTTTTGGATCTACTGCAATTTGATTATAACCTGAATATCCATCCAGGAAGCAGTAGTATTCATGACCTGCCAGTCTTTCCAGCATCTGGTCTATGAATGGTAAAGGAAAATGATCCTTTCTGGTAGCTGTATTGAGCCTTCTGTAATCAATACACATACGCCACCCAGTAACTGTTCTTGTAGGAACCAGTTCATTTTTTTCATTATGAACCACTGTCATGCCACCTTTCTTAGGGACAACTTGGACAGGGCTCACCCAGGGGCTATCAGAAATAGGATAAATAATCCTAGCCTCTAGTAGCTTAGTGACCTCTTTCTGCACTACTTCCTTCATGGCTGGGTTCAGCCGCCTTTGTGGTTGGACCACAGGCTTGGCGTCACCCTCCAATAGGATCTTGTGCATGCATCTGGCTGGGCTAATGCCCTTGAGATCACTGATGGACCACCCAAGAGCTGTCTTGTGTGTCCTTAGCACTTGAATTAGTGCTTCCTCTTCCTGTGGCTCTAAGGTAGAGCTTATAATTACAGGGAAGGTATCACCTTCTCCCAAAAATGCATATTTTAGGGATGGTGGTAATGGTTTGAGCTCGGGTTTTGGGAGTTTCTCCTCTTCCTGAGGGACTTTCAGAGGTTCTACTATTCTCTCTGATTCCTCCAAGTCAGGCTGAACATCTTTAAAGATGTCCTCTAGCTCTGATTCGAGACTCTCAGCCATATTGACCTCTCTTACCAGAGAGTCAATAATATCAACACTCATGCAGTTATTTGGGGTGTCTGGATGTTGCATGGCTTTGACAACATTCAACTTGAACTCCTCCTCATTGACTCTCAAGGTTACTTCCCCTTTTTGGACGTCAATGAGGGTTCGGCCAGTAGCTAGGAAAGGTCTTCCTAGAATGAGAGTTGCACTCTTGTGCTCCTCCATTTCCAGCACCACAAAGTCAGTAGGAAAGGCAAATGGCCCAACCTTGACAATCATGTCCTCAATCATGCCTGATGGGTATTTAATGGAGCAATCAGCAAGTAGAAGACATATCCTGGTTGGTTTGATTTCTTCAGTTAAACCAAGATTTCTGATAGTAGATGCAGGTATTAGGTTGATACTTGCCCCAAGATCACATAAAGCTTGCTTGGTGCAAGTGCCCTCTAATGTGCATGGTATCATAAAGCTCCCAGGATCTTTAAGCTTCTCAGGTAAGCTCTTCAGAATGACTGCACTGCATTCTTCAGTGAGGTAAACTTTTTCAGTTTCCCTCCAATCCTTCTTATGACTTAAGATCTCTTTCATGAACTTAGCATAAGATGGTATTTGCTCAAGTGCTTCTGCAAACGAAATCTTTATTTCAAGAGTCCTGAGATAGTCTGCAAAGCGGGCAAATTGCTTATCCTGTTCCGCTTGGCAGAGTTTTTGAGGATAAGGCATTTGGCTTTGTATTCCTCAACCTTAGTTGCTGCAGGTTTATTACCTACAGAAGTGGGTTGGGAAGCCTTTTTAGAAGGGTTGTCATCAGCATTTGTATGTGACTGATCCCCCACTGGCATTTGAATGCCAGGGGTGGAAGCTGGAGTGGCGTTAGACGCCACCTCCTTGTTTGTTACTGGCGTTTGAACGCCAGAACCATGCTCCCTTTGGGCGTTCAACGCCGGATTCATGCTTGTTTCTGGCGTTGAACGCCAGGAATGAGCATGGTCTGGGCGTTCAGCGCCAGCTTTATTCCTCTCTGGGCTCTGACTGTCCTCAGAGGGATTTTGATTAGCCATTTGTTCATTTCTTGGTTTCCTGCTGCTTTGAAGTGAGGTATTTAATGTTTTCCCACTTCTTAATTGAACTGCTTGACATTCTTCTGCTATTTGTTTTGACAGTTGCTTTTCTGTCAGCTTTAATTGTACTTCCATATTCCTGTTAGCCATTCTTGTTTCCTGTAATATTTCCTTGAATTCGGCTAGCTGCTGAGTTAGAAAGTCTAATTGCTGATTGAATTCATTAGCTTGATCCACCGGACTGAGCTCAGCAGTTACTGTTTTAGCTTCTTCTTTCATGGAAGATTCACTGCTTAGGTACAGATGTTGATTTTAGGCAACTGTATCAATAAGCTCTTGAGCTTCTTCAATTGTTTTTCTCATATGTATAGATCCACCAGCTGAGTGGTCTAGAGAAATCTGAGCTTTTTCTGTAAGCCCATAGTAGAAGATGTCTAATTGCACCCATTCTGAAAATATTTCAGAGGGGCATTTTCTTAGCATCTCTCTGTATCTCTCCCAGGCATCATAAAGAGATTCATTATCTCCTTGTTTGAAGCCTTGGATGCTTAGCCTTAGCTGTGTCATCTGTTTTGGAGGGAAATAGTGATTCAGGAATTTTTTTGACAGCCGCTTCCATGTTTTTATGCTGTTCTTAGACTGGTTATTTAACCACCTCTTAGCTTAATCTTTTACAGAAAATGGAAACAGTAATAATCTGTAGACATCCTGATCCACTTCCTTATCATGTACTGTGTCAGCAATTTGCAAAAATTGTGCCAGAAACTCTGTAGGTTCTTCATGTGGAAGACCAGAATACTGACAGTTTTGTTGCACCATGATAATGAGCTGAGGATTCAACTCAAAGCTACTAACTCCAATGGAGGGTATACAGATACTACTCCCATATGAAGCAGTAGTGGGGTTAGCATATGACCCCAGAGTCCTCCTGGACTGTTTATTCCCACTTAGTTCCATGATGGAATAAAAGAGATGGTATATATGTTGATATTATTTATTTTATAAAAATTAATTTTTATAAAAAAAATAAAATAAAAACGAAATAAATAAAAGAAATTGGAAATATTTTGAAATTAAAAATTGAATTTTTATATAATATTTTCGAAAAATGTAGTTCCAAAATTAGTTAGAAAATATATTTTTTTTTGAATTTTGAATTTTATGATGAAAGAGAAAAATATGCAAAAGACACAAGATTTAAAATTTTTAGATCCAATGTTCTTTATTTTCGAAAATTTTTGGAGGGAAAACACCAAGGAACACCAAACTTAAAAATTTTAAGATCAAAACACAGGAAAGACTCAAGAACACCTTGAAGATTCACAAGAACACCAAGAACAAAAGAAAGAACACCAAACTTAAAATTTTTAGAAAACCAAGACAATTTTTCAAAAATTATATTAAAATTAACAAGAAAACACCAAACTTAGAGTTTGGTACAAGATTAAATAAAAAAAATTATTTTTGAAAAAGATTTTCAAAAGAACTGGTGCCCAATCATCAAGAATATAAACCAATACTCTAGCCAATTGGGAGTAAATGTAACACTTGTTCTGAATATTCCAATTAATTCTTTAAAAAGAACACAAGTGAAATAAGAAAAAAAAACACAAAGCAAGAAAAACTCAAGATCAACAAGAAAGATAAACAAAAACAACTTGAAGATCAAGGAAAAACAAGAACATGCAATTCGAAAAAAATTAAGAGACAAGGAAAAGCATGCAATTGACACCAAACTTAGAACAAGACACTAGACTCACGAAAAATTGACAATTAATTAAGAGAAATAATAAATTTTGAAAAGAAATTTTTGAAAAGAAACTATCTTATCAAGATTTAATGACTCTATAACAATAAAAATAAATTATTCCTAATCTAAGAAATAAAATAAACCTTTAGTTGTTCAAACTCAACAATCCCCGGCAACGGCGCCAAAAACTTGGTGCACGAATTTGTGATCCGCACAACTAACCAGCAAGTGCACTGGGTCGTCCAAGTAATACCTTACGTGCGTAAGGGTCGATCCCACGGAGATTATTGGTTTGAAGCAAGCTATATTTATTTTATTAATCTTAGTCAGGAGGCCAATAAGATTATTTGGATTTAATTGTAAGAAGTCAAAGTGTTTAAAATTATTAGAAAAATAAAAGAGAATCAAATCGTTACTTGGTGTGCAGTAATGAAAAATATGTTGGAGTTTTGGAGATGCTTTGTCCTTTGAATTTCTACTTTTTCTTGAAGTCCTCTTCCCACACGCAGGGTCCCTTCCATGGCAGGCTCTATGTAGGGTGTCACCGTTGTCAATGGCTACCTCCCATCCTCTCAGTGAAAACGTTCCTATGCTCTGTCATAGCACGGCTAATCATCTGTCGGTTCTCAATCAGGTTGGAATAGAATCCATTGATTCTTTTGTGTTTGTCACTAACGCCCAGCCTTCAGGAGTTTGAAGCTCGTCACAGTCATTCAATCCCAGAATCCTACTCGGAATACCACAGACAAGGTTTAGACTTTCCGGATTCTCATGAATGCCGCCATCAATCCGGCCTATACCACGAAGATTCTGATTAAGGAATCTAAGAGATACTCATTCAATCTGATGTAGAACGGAGGTGGTTGTCAGGCACACATTCATGGATTGAGGAAGGTGATGAGTGTCACGGATCATCAACTTCTCCATAATTAAGCGCGAATGAACATCTTAGATAAGAACAAGCGTGTTTGAATGGAAAACAAAGTAATTGTATTAATTCATCGAGATGCTGCAGAGCTCCTCACCCCCAACAATGGAGTTTAGAGACTCATGCCGTCAAAAAGTATGTAATTTAGATCTGAAAATGTCATGAGGTACAAAATAATTCTCTAAAAGTTGTTTAAATAGTAAACTAGTAACCTAGGTTTACAGAATATGAGTGAACTAAGATAATTGGTGCAGAAATCCACTTCTGGGGCCCACTTGGTGTGTGCTGGGGCTGAGACTAAACCTATCCACGAGTAGAGGCTTTTCTTGGAGTTGAACTCCAAGTTATGACGTGTTTTGGGCGTTCAACTCCGGATCATGACGTTTTTCTGGCGTTTAACTCCAGACAGCAGCATGTACTTGGCGTTCAACGCCAAGTTACGTTGTCTATCTTCGCGCAAAGTATGGACTATTATATATTGCTGGAAAGCCCTGGATGTCTATTTTCCAACGCCATTGAGAGCGCGCCAATTGGACTCCTGTAGCTCCAAAAAATCCATTCCGAGTGCAGGGAGGTCAGGATCCAACAGCATCAGCAGTCCTTTTTCAGCCTAACTTAGATTTTTGCTCAGCTCCCTCAATTTCAGCCAGAAAATACCTGAAATCACAGAAAAACACACAAACTCATAGTAAAGTCCAGAAATATGATTTTTGCCTAAAAACTAATAACATTTAACTAAAAACTAATTAAAACATACTAAAATCTACATGAAATTACCCCCAAAAAGCGTATAAAATCTCCGCTCATCAGCAAGCAAGGAGAAATAAAAAATTGCTAAGCAAGTAAGATGAAGATCAATTGGTGGATAAAAAGGAAGGAGTAGAGAAGGAAGATGAAGAGGCCCCTGTGTCAAGCAAAATTTTAATGAAGAATGAGGTGGAGGAGGCATTTGAACTTGGAACTACATATCCACAGAAGCCACTTGAGATGACAAAGGAACATGAAAACTCACAACCTCCACAAACCTTCCTGAACCAAAAACTCTCAACACTTGAATCTGTGATTAAAAGATATGAAGAGGAGATGAAGAAATCTTAGGAAGAACAACAAACCTCCTCCATGGAAGTACTATTAAATCAAATGTTAAATGCAAAAGAAGAAGTGGAAGAACAAGAAAGTGAGGAAGTCAATCAAGAGAATTCACACTCAAGTGATGCAGAGAAGTACATAGAGGAAGAGCTCATGGAACCAACAATTCAAAAGGCTTTTGATGAAGATAATGCTCCAACAATCACACAGCAACCATGTCTTGATATTAAAGAAGTGAAGGCAACCAACAACAACACCGAAGAGAGGATTGTGACCTAGCTACCATTGAACATATCAAGGAAGAAGGAGGGGTCAACCACAAATAATCCTACCCCTGATCCAGCAAGCAAGTTCAACCCACCAAATAACAAAAGGAAGCTTGCTGAGAAGAGACTAAGACATGGGACAATAGCTGAATCTTCTCTCCCCTTGAAGTCATTCCTCTTAACAAACTGGAAGAAGATGAAGAAAGTCGAGAACAACATGTCAAGCTAATGACACTAAAAGAGCGCTTGTTGGGAGGCAACCCAACCTTAGGTAACATTTCATTTCTTTGCTTTGTTTACTTTTTCTGTCTGCTTTGTTTAATTTCAATAAATTGGCATATGATTACATTCTAAGTTTGGTGTTGCCCTGCAACAATCTGTTTTCAATCTGGGTGATTGCATTAGTTCTAAATTGAAAGTGTCACACTAAGTTTCTAAGTTTGGTGTGCCACTTAATTTTCTATGCAATAAATCCAGCAACACCACCTGTCTGCATAGTCATAATGCCTTTATAGTGTTATCTTTCTTTGTTTTGACACTTTCTCTTTGTTTTTAGTCATTTCGTTGTTTTTAATTCTTTTTTTTATGTTTCTCTTTAACTGTTTTTGTTAAGACCTCACCAAGAAATTCTTATTCATGATAGATTCTTCACTTGGTGATTATATTTAACATATAACAGTCCCCTTTGTTTAGTTTTAGCTCAAATAAATTGACATGTGGTTGCATTCTAAGTTTGGTGTTGCTATGCAACAAAATTTGTTTACAATCTATACTGGATACTTGCATCAATTCCAAGTGAGAGTGTCACACTAAGTTTGGTGTGTCACTTATTCCCTATGCAATGTATCATGCACACCCTTTTATGTTTGCAATCACAATGTCTATGTTCCCTGTGCCTTCACTGCTATTTTTCATTATGCTTGCCTAAACATATGTACTACTAATATTTCACTGTGTGAGATACTCATGATCCATCATAGATCCCATTACCACTGTGTTAATTATTGCTTGAGGATAAGCAAGCATTCTAAGACTGGTGTAGAAAGGGAAAGAATAGGAGGAAAAGGACAACAAGAATGAAGAAGAACTACAAGGTGGTAACGTTCCTTTTTCCTCCTACTTATTTCCAGCACTATAAATTATATTATTACCTTTATCTTCTCTGTATACATGTGTGTTGTGAATAAGCATAGTTTAATTGCTAAATTGTAACATCTTGCTATAACATCATGACTGCCGTCTTTAATTTTGTGAGTCAAAGCAATTTAGTTTCATGATCATAAACAAACAAGGTCATTAAAGAAGAACTTAGCATAGGCAGACAAGTATTGGAAGGCTAGTATGATTAATTGTTGCTCAATTGCATTAGTTTTTTTAATTGAAGTTTTCATCTAGGACATTTTGTGAAATCTTTTGAAATCATGAAAACCTTGAAGAAGCAAATGCAATTAAGGCAAGAAAAGAAAAAGGGGAAAGAATGAGAAAGTTGAAGGCTCTGAGCACCAATGACAATTCCATTGTTAAGTACTTGTGGTGTTTATGTATCAAGCAAAAAGCTTGAAAACAAAACACTTAGAGTTAAGGTTAGGCTCAAGTGCAAATGCACTCCCTCAAAGCTCAAGGCTCTGAGAATTAATGATTAGAGAGTAAAGAAAAGAAACAAATGAGCTTAAAAAGGACCTCCAATCAAATGCTTGTGGTGCTTGTGTATCAAGTGATAATACTTGAAAACGAAGCATTTAGAGTCGTAGCTTTGTTATCAACTCATGGGGAAAAGCACCCAAAAGGAGAAGCTAATAAGAGAATGTAAAAGCTTGTTTAAAGGAAGAAATATAAGGAAAAGATTTCATAAAATGAGCTAGATAGAAGCATCAATCATTTACCTTTCTTTTGTGATTGTGGCATGCATAGAAAACTAGCCAACCATGAACATTGAGTTGCTATTCTTCTTACCTTGGATTGTCAATCTCTATTGCATGATTCTTTTCTTGCTTGGGGACAAGCAATGTTTAAGTTTGGTATTGTGATGACATGTCATCATGTCATGTTTTTCTATGCTTTTTCACATAAGAAATTAATGATTAATGCCTAATTGTTGAGTGTTTTTGTGCTTAAATAGTATATTTCTTTGATCTTTTGATTTTATAAATTTTGTAGGAAATAAGTGGAAAAAGAAGCAAAATAACACAAAATCAGCTCAAAAGAAGAAAAGAAGAATTTTGGGGCACATTTTAGAGTTTAGACACACTTTAGAGCCTTAGACCACGCTTTTAAAAGCGTGGCCTATGACTAAATCAAGGAAGCGTGCTTTGTTTGACAATCAGCGCTCATTTGCCAAGGGAATGCTACGCTCACTAAGGGAGCGTTTTCGTGGATTTTCAGCTTGGAAGCAAGCTTTTTGCTGTCCGTACGTGTTGAGGAGCGCTCACTAAGTTAACTTGGCGCTCACTAAGTTAACTTGGCGCTGATAGCACGACCATGCCTTCTTCAAAGGACCATAACTTGAGCTACAGATGTTTAATTGATGCGTTTCTAGTTGCATTGGAAAGCTGACATTTAGAGCTTTCTAACGATATATAATAATTTATATTTGGCATGAAATTGAAGCACAAGTGATAGGCATCTTTAAGGCCCAAAAGCACTCATCAAGGCACCACGCTCAGCAAGACATTTGGAGTAGCGCTCGATTCTAAAGTGAGTGCCACGCTCACTAAGCCAACTTTTTTGGGCTTTTCTAGTTTAGGAAGCAAGATTGTGCCATCCGTACGCAAGGTGCAGCGCTCAAAATTGTAACGTAGCAATCACTAGGAGAGCTAATTGAGGGGAGAAGCACACCAAAGGAGCAGCGCTCGAATAACAAGCGTAGTGCTCACTAAGAGACCGCTGGATAGTGAATAAAATGTGCACGAGAGATGCACGCACGGTCAAGCCAACGGGGTGCTCACTTTGTGAACTGAGCGTTCCACTGGAGGCACACCCAAACACCATCCTGACCCACTTCATACAAGGCCAAACCAACAAAAGCCCCAAAGCAAGCAGAGCCCAATTGACATCACTCAAAGTCACAAAGATCATCTAGAATAGGAATTTCGCATTTAATTGTAATTTGTTTTCAATTTCAATTTCATTTTTATTTTGTAAAAGCCTATATAAAGACATCAGTTTCATTTCATTAGGGGAGATCGGTTAGGCTGCTAGGCAACAGTAGAAGTAGGAGTAAGAATAGAATAGAAGGATCTCTTTGATACACTTTTATTTTTCTACACTTTCTATATCTCAATCTTGAATTCAGTTTATGAAATTTCAATTTCTGCAATCCTCTGCCACAATTTCCTTTTCTGTAATTTTACCTTTCTGTTCATGTTCATCAGTCTGATTTCAACTTTCCTGAAATTTTAAATATTCTGCAATTGTTCTGAGTTTTAATTTACCGTTTCATTTAATTTCTCTACACTCAGTTCCCTTTACATTTGCTGCAATTTACTTTTCTTACCCTTTAAGCTTCTGTTGATTTATATTCTACAATTTACAATTCTCTGCAATTTACTTTTTGTTGCTCAATTTCACTCAATTCGCCATTGTTAGCTTGACTAAACTAATCACCTCACTAAAGTTGCTTGATCCATCAATCCCTGTGGGATTGACCTCACTCTTGTGAGTTATTACTACTTGATGCGACTCGGTACACTTGCCGATGAGTTTGTGTGGAATCGTTTTTCCCTCATCACCTTATACATCTGAAATCACTCACAAACAACATCAAGGCATCGAATAGAAGGTAAATGGAATAAAATAAGTTAAATTAGGCACAAAAGAGCATGTTTTCATAATCAAGCACAAATTTGGAGGAAAATTCAAAAGCATGCTATTTAGGGGTATAAGCAAGTTTATATGATGAAATCCATTCAATTTCAAACAAAAATCATCATCAAATATGGATTCATCAATTCCCCCACACTTAAACACTAGCATGTTCTCATGCTCAACACATTCAAAGGAGATAGATGAAAGAGAAAACAATTTATTCCAGGTACTACCTAAATGCATGCAACTATCTTAAAGGTTACTACCAATATGTACTATGCTAAGAGTTGGTAAAATAAACCATGAAATTTCAATCCATCACAACAAATCTTTAGGGTCAATGCAAAGAATTCATGCATTAAGATCAATCATCCAAAGAGTTGAATTGAAGTTTCCAAAACTAACCAATCAAACAACTTCCAAGAAGATACAATATGAGATGTAAGAACATAGAATTGAGCGATCGAACCCCTCACCGGATGTGTGTTCACTCAATTCGCTCAGTGTTTAGGGATTAATCACTCAATTTTCCCTCTTTTATACTTTCAAAAATTTGCAAGTCATTTAACAATCAACTAGTATTTGATGCATAAAAAACAATTATCATGAGGTCTTCGGAGGGTTGTAACGGGGCTAAGGTTTAGGTAGGATAAATATGGTTAAGTGAACTTAAAGAATTAATTCTTTGATTAGCTCGAGTGTCCACCTAATCCTATATCACCTATATGCACATAACAAAGCAATCTATCTTCCCATTTTCCTCCTTACTCATGCACTTTCTTTTCAAAACATGAACGTATGCATCCTTTATTTCGATTTTTTTATTTCACATTCTATTATGCATAAGTTTTTTTTTAAATTGAACTATACTTATTAGCATAAGAGATGCATATAACTTAAATAGTGAATGCATGAGCATTACCCAATTGCTAGATTTTCACAAAGTTCCATGTCTTTATCACCAATGCTTCCTAACAATCCCCCACACTTAGAATATACACACTACTTCACCCAAGCTAATTAAAGAGTAATTCAGGGACATTTCATTGGTTTTTCGCTTAAGGGGAATAATGTGCTAAAATCAGAACAAAGGGGATTTACAGGCTCAAAGGGGGTTCACAAAGGTGAATGCAAAGGTTGGCCATATAGGTTAGTGAGTTGAACATCAAAGATGGCCTCAATCATGCTAAATGTATCCAAACAACAAATACAGGACATAAAGAATCATGCAAATCAGAGATCATAATAAAAAAGAAGTATAATCGCACCAGAACAAACATTATGGTTGAAAAATGCAACCATCTATTAGAGCTCAAATCTCACAAGGTATGTTGTTCTAGCTCATTTTCTATGTTCTATAAACAGAATACTTCAAGCAAGTTGAAAAACACAAATTTTCCTTGAATTCAATCAATGGCTTGCCCTAAGAAAGATTTCATAGAAATTCCTTGGTGTTTTTACCAAACTTATTCATTCTAACATGCAACATGCAAACGTTAACTACCATATAACTATAAACACTAGAGAGATATATACAAACAAACCAGACAAGGTGCAATAGAAATAAAGCTACTAAAAATGAAGAAAAGAACTACAAAAGGTCTTGCAAAGTGTTTTGAGAAGAAAATTTTACCCCATACGAAGTCGCTACTCCTCCCCTACACTTAGGTTGTGCACGGTCCTCCGTGCATGCTCATAATCGAGAGAAAGATAACCTCGGGGGTCCACCTTCAGCTGGTGGTCTCGGGCATGGGTTGGTAATCTTCATCATTCTCCTCCCCAACTAACTTGGATGAAGCTTTGGGAGTTGGGTCGGGGTCTCTTCCTTCTAGCTTTGTGATAAACCTCATTTTTAGGGTTTATCTTGTATTGATTTTAGGAGATTTTATTACCTTTTACCCACATTTATTCAATGAATTAACATGATTTTGTGATTGTCTCCTTATTTGTGCTTTGATGTGAAAACATGCTTTTAGACCTTTAATTTGATGATTTTTTATCTTCCTTTGATTCCACTAGATGCCTTGATGTGTTTGTCAGTGATTTCATATTGAAAAGGCTAGGAATGGATCAAAGGAGTGAAGAGGAAAGCATGCAAAGTGGAGAAATCATGGAAAGTCAAAGAAGTTGAACTCGCCCATGGACACGCGCGCACACTTGGCGCTTGCGCGCACCTTGCGAATCACCCCATGGACGCGTACGTGGGCTGTGCACGTACGCGTCGGTGCCGGTTTATGATTTTTTAATGAAAACGCACCCAACGAACTCTCAAGGATTGTAGGGCCCAATCTCAACCAACTTTGGCACCAGAAATACTATTTAAAGCCAAGGAATGAAGAGCAAAGGGAGATCAATTCATTTTTACACATTAGGATTAGTTAGAGTTAGTTCTAGAGAGATAAGCTCTCACTTTCCTCTAGGATTAGGATTAGGATTAGGTTTAGTTCTTAGATCTAAATTTTAATTCATCTTCTCCTACTTCTATCCTTTCAATTCCTTGTTGTTACATTCATCTTCCTTTACTCTTTTGTTATAATTTCCTTTATGTTGTTCTTGTATTTTGTTGTAGATCTACTTTTGTTCCTTCTTTTCTCTTTCAATTCAATTCAAGGTAAATCATAATAATTGTGTTCCTTTTGATTTGTTGTTGTTAATTCTTTGCAATAATTGTTGTTAGATTTTGTTCTTGTTATTGATTTACTATGCTTTCCTTTTATGCCTTCCAAGTGTTTGATGAAATGCTTGGTTGGATTTTAGAGTAGAATTTTATACTCTTGGCTTGGAAAGGTAACTTAGGACCTCTTGAGTTACTAATGTCCAAGTGATTGATGATTGGGAGCCATTGACTCTAGTTCTCACTAATTGAATTAGTGAAGAGTTAGGACTTATGGACTAGGATTGATATATCTCATTTAACTTTTGTTCATACCCTGGGTCGAGTTGTCCAACCCGGGATGTTCAAATAGCAAAGCGACCGACCTCTTTAGGTCAAGCAGACCGACTTCTTCGGCCAAAGCGACAGGAAAAGCCCAAAGAAGGGCCCAACTCAAGGAACATGACCCAAATCCTAAAGGCAGCCCAAGCTTACAGAGGGAAGGGAGATTCCCTTGAAGATAAGATGACCTCGCTTGAAAAGATAAGATAAAGATAAGATAAGATAACTAACTTATCTTATCCACAGAAGGCCACATCTCACCATTATAAATACTCCGGAGCACCCATGTATAACTCATACTCTGATTCTACTCAATACCTGTTTAATACCCTTGCTAACTTAAGAATCGGAGTCCCTTGCAGGTACCCCCCACCCTTCAGTGACAAGGGATCAGCAGTGCAGTCAGTCCAACAATTCGGACACGACAGCTCCGGCCGTCTTCCACCAGCCGGACACGTTAGCACCGACCAGTACAGAAGATCTCGTCCGAGATTGACCTCCAGTTTTAGGTAACCCTCGGAACATTGGCGCCGTTGCCGGGGAACCTGGAAGTCATCCCATCACCATGGCGGACGACCATGACAACAACCACGATTCAGGTTTGGAAGATAGAACGCCGCACAAGAACGTGGATGTTACCCTCAAAGATACTCCGGAGCCCAACGGAAACAAAAATTCATCAGATCCAGGAGTGATAGAGGCACTTCAAGATCGATTAAAGCAACTTGAGAAAGAAGCCCAACATCAACGCGAAAAAGAAGAGGATCTGCATCGAGAGATAAGGCGACGTCGAGAATTAGAAGATAAACTTCTAAAACTCGAAGCCGATCTCAAAACTAAAACTACTCGATCCACTTCAGAGGATAGCTCTCGCAAGGATCAAGATCCATTCATCAGGGAAATTATGAAGACCAAAATCCCAAAGGACTTCAAACTTCTGGATATGACTCTGTATGACGGCACTTCAGACCCCAACCATCATCTCAGCAATTTCAGAAGTAGAATGTACCTCACTGACGCCTCGGATGCAGTTCGCTGCAAGGCCTTTCCAACAACTCTTACCAAGACAGCCATTAGATGGTTCGACAGCCTACCTCCAAAGTCCATCTCAAGCTTCGACGACCAGGCCAAAAAGTTCTTGGCCAGATTTTCCATACAAAGAGATAAGGCTAAACACGCACCTAGCCTACTAGGAATCAAGCAAGGGGATCGGGAGAGTCTTCGTAACTACATGGAAAGATTCAACAAAACATGCATGGACATACAAAGTCTACCAACAAAAGCTGCCATTATGGGCCTCATAAATGGCCTACGAGAAGGACCGTTTAGCCAATCTATATTAAAGAAGTACCCTGCATTCCTGGATGAAGTACAAGAACGGGTGCAGAAGTACATCAACATGGAGGAGAATTCTCGACTTGGGGAAGCCTCGCGGTTCGGTTCCACCTACCGAGATAAAGATAAAGAATCCAAGAAAAAGGAAGATCGCTCCGAGGAGAAAATAAAAAAGATCATAACTACACCCCTCTTAAGGTATCCTTGGTAGATGTTTACAAAGAAGTCTGCCATACGGAAAAATACCCCCAGCTAGGCCACTCAAAGGCAAAAGAGGAGGAGGAAATCGGAATGAATACTGTGAGTACCATCGAGTCTGAGGACATTCCACCAACGAATGCTTTGACTTGAAAAATGTTATAGAAAAATTAGTAAGAGAAGGAAAACTAGATCGATTTTTGGCCAACCGAGACGAAGAGCCAAGAAAAAGAAGAAGGGATGAAGATATCGGACGATCTGAGCGATCACCCCGCACACCGGAGAGACACGTCCACGTGATACACGGCAGATTTGCGGGAGGAGGAATCTCCAAATCATCTCGCAAGTGACACCTCAAAGAAGTATACCATGTCGAAGGAAAGAAGGAGGCGTCAGACATCCCAGCAATCACGTTTACCAAAGAAGACGCATCCGGAATTATCTCAGGACACAACAACCCCATGGTCATCACTATCATACTGGCAAACGCCAACCTCCACCGTACGTTAATTAACCAAGGAAGCTCCGCCGACATCTTATTCAAAACTGCCTTCTACAAGCTCGGCTTAGAAGAAAAAGAGCTAAGAGCATACCCGAACAGCCTGTTCAGACTTGGGGATACCCCAGTACAACCACTGGGATATGTATCGCTACATACAACCTTCGGAAAGGGGAACTAATCCAGAACACTCAAGATAGACTACATCGTGGTTGACGTAAGCTCAGCCTACAATGCCTTAATAGGTCGGACAATGTTAAACCAACTCGGTGCAATAGTTTCAACTCCACATCTATGTATGAAATTCCCAACTGCAGAAGGGATAGCTACAATAAAAGCAGATCAAAAGATGGCGCGTCACTGTTATAATGAAAGTCTAAACCTCAGAGGCGAAGGAGGAGAGTTCCACACAATCGAACTTGGTGGAGTTCAGAAGCAAGAAGAACTCCGTCCACAACCCGAGGGTGAAGTAGAGAAAGTTCAGATCGGAAACACCTCGGATAAGACAACTAATATTGGCACGACCCTGAAAGGAGATGCAAAGGACTCACTCATACAGTTCCTACGAGATAATGTTGATCTCTTCGCATGGAAAGCTGCCAACATGCCAGGCATAGATCCCGAACTGATGAGCCACAAGTTGGCAGTCTATCTGGGATCCCGGCCAGTACAACAAAGATGAAGAAAACTTGGGCTAGAACAGTCTCAGGCTGTAGCAGAACAGGTGCAAGCACTACTAGAGACAGGGTTCATAAGAGAAGTTAAGTACCCACTATGGCTAGCAAACGTCGTGTTGGTGAGAAAGTCAAATGGGAAGCGGCGAATGTGCACCAACTACACTGACCTCAACAAAGCCTGCCCAAAAGACCCTTATCCACTACCAAGCATCGACACTCTAGTAGATGCTTCATCAGGATATAAGTATCTCTTGTTTATGGATGCATACTCGGGGTACAACCAGATCCCAATGTATCCACCGGATCAAGAAAAAACCTTGTTTCTAACTCCCAAAGCAAACTATTGTTACATCGTAATGCCTTTCGGCCTTACGAACTCGGGAGCTACTTATCAGAGGCTAATGAATAAGGTCTTCTCAGATCACATCGGAAAAATCATGGAGGTCTACGTGGATGACATGCTGATAAAGACACAAGGTGAAGAAACATTACTGTCCGACTTGGTTCAAGTATTCGACACCATACGGAAGCATGGCATGCGACTTAACCCGGCTAAATGCACCTTTGCAGTAGAAGCCGGTAAGTTCTTGGGCTTTATGCTCACACAAAGAGGAATCGAGGAAAATCTAGATAAATGCCAGGCCATACTCAACGTGAAGAGCCCAACCTGCGTCAAAGAGGTACAACAACTCAATGGGAGACTAGCAGCCTTATCCAGATTCCTAGCAGGGTCAGCAATAAGATCCCTCCCTTTCTATGCTACTTTAAGGAAGGGAAAGAACTTTGAGTGGACAACGGAATGTGAACAAGCCTTCCAAGACTTCAAAGAATTCTTGGGACAGCCACCTATCCTATATCGACCACGAGAAGGGGAACCACTCATATTATACCTGGCAGTAGGACGTCGAGCAATAGCCTCAGCACTAATTAGAGAAGACGAGGGTGGGCGACAACCCGTCTACTTCATTAGTAAAGCACTGCAAGGGTCAGAGCTAAACTACCAGAAAATAGAGAAGTTTGCCTACGCTCTCATACTCACATCCCGACGACTTCGCCCGTACTTCCAAGCGCACACTATTAAGGTTCGGACCAACCAGCCCATAAAGGGGATATTGCAGAAAACAGATCTAGCAGGAAGAATCCTACAATGAGCAATTGAGTTGTCTGAGTTCGACCTCCAATACGAGGCACGAACAGCCATTAAATCACAATACCTAGCCGACTTCATTGCAGAATTCACAGACACCCCGGAGATCCCCATAGAGTGGAATATATACGTGGACGACTCCTCGAATAAAATCGGAAGTGGTGCAGGTGTGATAATCGAAAGCAACCAAGGAACCCAACTTGAGCTGCCCCTCAAATTCGGATTCCCGGCCTCAAATAACCAGGCGGAATATGAAGCGTTATTAGCTGGTTTGAAGCTGGCTAGAGAAGTTGGAGCTCGAAAACTCAACATCAACAGCGATTCACAAGTCGTTACCTCACAAATAACAGGGAACTACCAAGCCAAAGATCCTACAATGAAAAAGTATTTGGATAAAACCAAGGAACAACTCAGACAACTCGGGGAATATAGGATCTGCCACATACCCCGCGAGCAAAACGCCCGAGCTGACGCACTCTCAAAACTAGCCAGCACCAAACCAGGGGGCAACAATAGAAGCCTCATCTAGGAAATACTACAGAACCCGTCAATATCGGAAGAAGAAAAAGTCCTAGCCATAACAGGTCGGGATCAAGGATGGATGACCCCCATAATTAACTACCTCAAAATAGAAGCGCTCCCTACAGATGAAAAGGAGGCAAATAGATTAAAAAGTGAGGCACAGTACTACACTATCATAAACAACACCCTATACAAAAGAGGGATCTCAACACCATTGTTAAAATGCGTACCAACCTCCAATACAAAGGAAGTATTGGAGGAAGTACACAGCAGCATTTGTGGCAATCATTTCGGAGTGCAAGCTCTCACCAAAAAGGTACTCCGGGCGGGATTCTATTGGCCAACTCTACGAAAGGAAGCTACCGAATTTGTAAAGACATGTCCACCATGTCAGAAGCATGCCAACTTTCACATCACCCCGTCGGAAAAGCTCATTAGTGTGACCTCACACTGGCCATTTGCAAAGTGGGGACTCGATCTTCTCAGACCCTTTCCCCAGGGATCAGGACAAGTCAAGTTCTTCATAGTAGGGGTAGACTATTTCACAAAATGGATCGAGGCAGAACCCCTAGCCAACGCCACTGCTCAAAGAAGTCGGAAATTCCTATATAGGAACATCATTACAAGGTTCGGGGTTCCATACTCCATCACCACAGATAATGGCACCCAATTCACAGATGCAGGCTTCATAAAACTAGTAGCCGACTTGAATATAAAACACCAGTTCACCTCCGTCGAACATCCCCAAGCCAATGAACAAGCCGAAGCAGCCAACAAAGTCATATTGGCCGGGCTGAAACGGAGACTGCAAGAAGCAAAGGGAGCTTGGGCCGAGGAACTTCCACAAGTCTTATGGGCGTATCAAACAACTCCACATTCTACTACGAACGAATCACCATTTCGATTAGCATACGGAGTGGAGGCAATGATTCCAATAGAAGTCGAGGAAGGGTCTCCCTGAGTAGTCCACTACAATGAACAAACCAACTCTCAACTTCAAAGAGAAGAGCTCAACCTACTTCCGGAAATCCAAGAAAGAGCTCGGATCAGAGAAGAAACACTAAAGCGGCGAATGGCTTCCAGGTATAATCAAAAGGTAGTGCCAAGAGGTTTTGCTGAGAATGATCTCATCTTAATCTGAAATGATATTGGAACAACTCGACCCGGAGAAGAAAAGCTGGCAGCCAACTGGAAAGGACCCTATCGAGTCACAGAAGTACTTGGGAAAGGCTACTACAGACTGTCCAAACTCGAGGGACGAGAACTCCCCAGATCATGGCACGCCTGTAACCTAAGAAGGTACTATAGCTAGGACAGGTAAAAGATCTCATCACAAGATGCACTGTTTTTCCTGAAAAGGTTTTTTAATGAGGCGTCAAGATTGAGATTTAATCCGACTTAAGGGTACGGAAAATTCCCGCATGTATATATTTGCACTTTCTTTGAATAAAATATATTTCAGATATTCTAAAAATTCCCAAGACGCATTAATCTGAAGCATTCATCGTCCGATTATAAAGCAACGGATCGAACAGAAAGTGAAGAATAGATTCACTATACGATCTCGATATTAATGATCGACCGACAAAGGTGAAAATGTGATTCACCTAAAGGTCGATTAAACCAGGACAGAAACCACCATCTACAAATCGGCAAAGATGAACACAGAATAATGCAAGAAGTTATCGAAAGTGATCCCAAAAAGAACCTAACGAGGTCTTATGGATTGCTATATAATAACTTAAAAAGACTGGCCGACACTAAAAAGTCGGACCAAGTCAACCCAAGTTATCAGCAAATCCCTGGAAAGAGGTCTGGCCAACCCTATTAAAGAGGAATTCCTATAACTTAGAAGAGATCGACCTAACGAAGTCGGTCTCCTACAAGACAAGTTGTAAAAGTAATCCCTGAAAGAGACCTAACAAAGGTCCAAGAAAGAGGATTACAAAAACAACTTAGAAAAGATCGACCTAACGAAGTCGGTCTCCTACAAAACAAGTTGTAAAAGTAATCCCTGAAAGAGACCTAACAAAGGTCCAAGAAAGAGGATTGCAAAAACAACTTAGAAGAGATCGACCTAACGAAGTCAATCCCCTACAAGACAAGTTGTAAAAGTAATCCCTGAAAGAGACCTAACAAAGGTCCAAGAAAGAGGATCACAAAAACAACTTAGAAGAGATCGACCTAACGAAGTCGGTCTCCTACAAGACAAGCTGTAAAAGTAATCCCTAAAAGAGACCTAACAAAGGTCCAAGAAAGAGGATCACAAAAGCAACTTAGAAGAAATCGACCTAACAAAGTCGGTCTCCTACAAAACAAGATAATCCCTAAAAAAGACCTGAACAAGGTCCAAAAAAGAGGATTATAAAAAAACTCGATAGAGTCCGGTATGACGAAGTCGGCCCGAAAAAGATAAAGTTACAAAAGGTAAAACCTCAAAAGAGATCTGAACAAGATCTAAGAAAAAAGGATCACCTAGTAACGAAACGGGGACCGACATGAAGAAGTCGGACTAAAGCTACAAAAAGTTATAAAAAGTAATCCCAAGAGGTTGCTCGAAAAGACCAATTGAGAAGATCAACCAACAGAGGGGAGATAATTCGACCCGATAGACCTTGACCTCGCCCCAAAAGTGATCAAAAGAGGATGGATAAAACAAAGACTCAACAGTTATCATAAAACAAAGACTCAACAGGCCGCTTGAAGCCAACCCCAAGAGCCAGAGAAACCATTTTATTTTTCAAAATAAAGTTGCTAAAAATAGCAACTGGAGTATCAACAGTCAACAAAGCATCATTTACAAAAAAGAGTTCAAAGCCCACAAACCGGGCTATTTACACAAATACTTAAAAAAGGAGGTCAACCAAGATCTGGAGCCTTCCCGGCAGCATCAGTACGGGGAGAAGGAGGGCAAGTCTGAATAGGCACAGCATCTACAGTTCCATCATCCCGGTTCAGAATCTGGCAATCCGGATCAGACGTAACGGGAGGAACCGAGGAGGTCGACACTTTAAGATAAGGCACTGGGGGAGGGTCAGCATCATCATCATCCTGGTCATCAGGGACAATCTTACCATCCCTCACAATATTGTTCAGGCTGACGAGAGTCAAGTCGGCATCAGGAGCAACAATCCGGAACTGCTCCATCAGGTTCTCGGAGGCGGCAGTTACGTTGCCCACAAGGTGACCCTGAAGCTCGGCATAATTAACCCGAGCAGTTTCCAAATTGTCCCGAAGATGCATTAATTTCCTATAAGCTGAGACATAGCTATCCTTGTGCTTCAGTGCCATGTCCTCAGCCAACTTCAAAGAAGCAGCCAAGGCAATGGAGCTGGCCTTCTCACCCTCCAGCTCCTTCTCTACCTTCGCCAACTTCACCTCCAACTCATCCTTCAGACCCTTGATCCGATCAAATTTTGATTTCGCCTCCTCCATGAAGGATTTTGTGGCATGATTCGGGATCCCCTGAACTGTTCGGAAAATAGCCGCACCCATATGAGCCATTTTCACACTACTTTTGGTGATAAAATCCAGATGCTGAAGAAGAGACACGTCGTCCATAGAAAGCCCACCATAGGGGGCAATTTGCTGGTCAATAAACTTGATAGCATCAAAATCTGGGGCATCCAGGTTAAAGGGCTCGGATATTTTTTGCTTTTTTAAAGGAGGAGCACCAGAAGCAACAGCCGAAGTCTGTGGAGGATCGACCTGACGAAACCGAGGAATAGGAATTGCTTTCCTTGGCCCGGGAGAACTCGGCACAGGAGGCTTCACTGGAACCTGAGAAGATCCCTCTCCGGCCACTTTAGCCGAGATGTTCAGAGCAGCAATTGCCTTCTTTGCCCTTTTAAAGGCCTTCATGGAGTCATTGTTCTTTGACTTCTCTGCAAATACAGAATCAGCCACAGCAAAGAGTTACAGTCACAATAAGAGGAAGAAAAAATTAAGAAACAAGTGTAAAAACAAGTCAGACAAGTACCCAAAACGGTCCAAACCAAGGACGAGTCATTCAAAAACCTTTTTGTATCAAGATGGGGTGGTGCCCCCCATAGATCCTCAAGAACAACAACAAAGGCATGCTCAACATCATCAAGCATCTCCCAAGTATAGCGAGACACTCTCACATCCCTCTGCCACTCTAGAGGGAAAGAAGGCTCATCATTTTCATCAAGAAAAAAGAGGCGGGCCCCCTTGACAGCACGAACCTTAAAGAAGTAGTTCTTGAAGTCCTTAAAGAACTCATCATACATAGCAAAAACTTTATGGCCCTGGGCGGACCTGAAAGAAACCCAGGAAGCTTTCTTTTTTGAAGAACCACCAGGCTTAGCGGAAACAAACAAATAAAGGAAAAGAGTATGAGAGGGTGTTACATCTAATTCTCGGCAGAGAAGCTGAAAAAATTTTAATGAAACCACAAGAATTTGGGTGAAGCTGGGATGGGGCAATATTACACGACCACAACAGGTGGGTCTCAAAAGCAGTAAAAGGAAAAGTAACATTCAACTGACTGAAGAAGTACTCATAGGCATAGAAGAAGGGACGCTCCCTCTCAATGGAAGTCGGAAAACAAACTCTCTCATCAGAATCAGAAGCAACAAGCTCATAACCCTCCTCACGGGCATTGTTACCACAAATCCTATGGCGCTTCCTCAGCTCTGTGCAAAATTCAGCATCCACAACAGAAACACACAACAAAACAAGGGAGTCCAGGCAATCAAACATTCCCTTGGGAACTCGGGAAGACGTCTCTACAATATTATTTCGAGAAGACATGAAGCCAACTAATCCTACAAGTAAGAAATGAAGATAGGGGTTACTAACAACATCTCGGATAAAGGGAGAAAACAACTCGGACAATACGATACAGGCGAAGAAATAAGAAAAGAAAAAACCCCAAGACTCAAACCAAAAGTCCTGGGGCATCCTTTGGAGGCAGTAACAAAGCAAGGTTTCCAAGAAAAATCTACAGCTTGCACCCCAGCATTTCTCAGAAAGAATTCAAAGCAGCAAACATTTTTTCATCAAACAAAAACACAAAAAAGTCATTACAGTCTACCAAGCAAAAAGCATTCCCAAACATCAAAACACGCCAAGCAGAGACCATTAAAGATGCAACCTTTTCAAGAGCAGACAAAAGCAACCTTCAAATAAAACAAGGAACAGACGCGGACAGTGGTATCAGAACAGAAACAACAAAGAACATGCAAAGCCCTAAAAGCATCGAGCAAAAGCAAAAAAGGATCATGCAGAAGATGGAGAAACTCCCAGAAAGCACACTTTCAATAAATCTAGGGCACAATGGAAACAGAAAGATCTAAACTTTCTCAAAAAGGGAGAATCAAAATCAAAACCTCATCACAAAGCCAAAATCAAAGAGAAAGCACGAAACGGGGCTAACTTGGAGACGAAAAAAGCTTCGAAAAAAGTGCAGAAATGAAAGTTGCCCAGAAAATCGCTAAGCGACGCCGCAAACGCCAGGAAGCAGAAGCACAAGCGAAAGACAGAGAGCGAAGAGAGAAGAGAAAAAGTTGCGAAGAAGTTACAAGGAAAACAAATGGAAAGAAAACCGTTTCTGGGTTTTCGAAATCAAAAAAAAAAAGAGCCAAGGGGAAACGGGGCAATTAATGCTAAAATTAATGAAGGCATTAAACCCTCGCACGTTCCCAAAAGCGCCGATATCAAAGGGCGCATTTTTAGAGAAAACGTTCTACATTCAAAAGCTACTACCAAGGAATTGACAAAATGCTTGAGTTCGGCTTCGTCAAAAAAGGACCGAAGTCAAGAACTCGACCTCAAAAAAGACCAAACTCAAGCAGGGGCACTGTTCATACCTTGGGTCGAGTTAACCGACCCGGGATGTTCAAATAGCAAAGCGACCGACCTCTTTAGGTCAAGCAGACCGACTTCTTTACGAAGAAGTTGGCCAAAGCGACAGGAAAAGCCCAAAGAAGGGCCCAAATCAAGGAACACGACCCAAACCCTAAAGGCAGCCCAAGCTTACAGAGGGAAGGGAGGTTCCCTTGAAGATAAGATGACCTTGCTTGAAAAGATAAGATAAAGATAAGATAAGATAACTAACTTATCTTATCCACAGAAGGCCACATCTCACCATTATAAATACTCTGGAGCACCCATGTATAACTCATACTCTGATTCTACTCAATACCTGTTTAATACCCTTGCTAACTTAAGCATCGGAGTCCCTTGCAGGTACCCCCCACCCTTTGGTGACAAGGGATTAGCAGTGCAGTCAGTCCAACAATTCGGACACGACAGCTCCAGCCGTCTTCCACCAGCCGGACACGTTAGCATCGACCAGTACAGAAGATCTCGTCCGAGATCGACCTCCAGTTTCAGGTAACCCTCGAAACAACTTTCCTTTACTACTAGTTAGAGGATGACTTAATGAGATTAATCTTTGCCAATTCTCATATTGTGGTTAGTAATTAGGATAGAGATTCTTGTCCACCAACCCTTACCAAGACCTTTTTAGCCATTAGTTTACTTTTTAGCATTTAACTTCCATGTTTCTTATCAAAACCCCAAAAATAACTCATAACCAATAACAAGACACTTTATTGTAATTCCTAGGGAGAACGACCCGAGGTTTAAAAACTTCTGTTTATAATTTTTAGGGGTTTGTTTTAGTGACAAACAACTTTTTGTATGAAAGGATTATTGATTGGTTTAGAAACTATACTTGTAATGAGGATTCATTTGTGAAATTCTATACCATCAAAAATCTAATCATCACTTTGCCGCTATCCACTCGAAACACTTTTGCTCCAGATGTTCCATCTTGTGGATATCGTCCAAGATGTCTTGGAATAAGTCCGGAAGAGGCTGGAGAAACGGTAAAGGAGTTGATGAAGTTGGTGTACTTGATGGCGATTCTATGGGTGTCTTCCTCTTGGAGGTTGTTTTCTTTGTTGATCCTTCCAAATTTCCCCTCGTAATAAACTTGTTGCCTCTTGGAATCTCAAACATAACGTCCGTTGGTTGCCTCTCTACCCCCGCTGCTATTGCCAAACGCATTACCATCGATGGAAAAGGAATGTTGATTCTCTTCTTCTCGATGAGCTTCCAAATCGATTTGCATATCAAAGGCACAATGGCTATGCTTTTGCGTTCCATGATAGCCCAAAGTAGCAAAGCAGTTTTGAATCTGACGTGGGTAGCATGGGTGCTAGGAATGATGTAGTCCGCCACAATTTGATGCCAAATACGCGCCTCGACGTTCAAGTTGGAGTAAGCAATGCTTGCGGGAACAGATTTTCTCCCTTTGCTATACTTTCAAGATGCATCAGGACGACCGATTCTCTTAAGAATAGGAGCCACAGACATTCTCCCCTTGAACACATTCACTTTGAGCTTCGAATAATCATCGTTCACAGGCGGGGTGTGGAGGATCTTCAGAATAGCTTCTAGAGCTTTGTTGGAAGTGTCCAACATTTTTTCCCGGAGGAATACCAGCTCCATTTCCCAAGCTTGGTAGTTGGCGTAGAACTCCTGCACCATTGTTTCATTAACTTCAATTGGGTCTTGCTCAAGAAACTCCCAATGAAATGAGGCAATCCGCTCATGGATAATCCCTTTATAATTGCTTGGAACCTTTAGCGTCCGCTCCCAATGGATTGTTCTTTTCTCGATTGTGTCATATTGGATGCTGGCTCTTCGGTTATCCAAGACATTTGGTCTTTCAGTTGGGCGATCCATGTACCATTTTTTAGGAGGGTTAGTTGGTGGTTACACAACCGGTGGTGTGACCGGTGCTTTACCTTTCCTCCGCATCCTAAAAAAAGTAGAGACAAAGGAATTTTAAGATCATAGGGCAACAATAAAATAAGATTAATGAGGAAGCACAAATAAGGTGAAGAAAAATTATAATTCTTAATTGGAAGCTCTTAACATAGTGTTATTACAGGAGAGACAATGTGTGTATTCTAAGGGTGTACACGGTTAGAACACACTCACCGGCTGGATACAACGGCAATCACACTTTTAGCCTATCAAAGCTCAATGCTTCTCAATTAAGTGCTTAAGTTGCACATATAAAGCATGGACATGAAAGCAACTTCAAGCAAGCACCAAATGATTCATATGAATTCTTTGAATGGAATGGTCATTGAAGTTGTCGGTATGAAAGTTCATTAGCAAAAGGTTGTAAAACCACAAAAACCATTCACTCAAAGTGACATGTCAATTGTTCATCCTCAAGAAGTGGTAATCACATGTACAATGTTCTTGATTCAAAACCCAAAGATGTTTGATCAAGACATCATCAAAAGTTGAACACTTGCAAAGTGATTACTTCATTAAAATTCCAAGATGAACAATGAAATTGGATTTCCATAAAGCACAATGCATTTATGACCAAAATCACCCATTAACAAAATGCACAAGTCATGAGAGATGTGGGTGTTTGGAACTTAAAGCATACAAACAAGGAAATGCATTGGTAAATTCAACTTGATTACCATCAAAAGTCATAATTGATGTTGCACAATTCATACTATATGCCTAACAAGACACATATGATTGCCATGTCATATGAATCAAGCAAAATGTTCATTGAGGTATTTTATCAAACATGTGGTATGTAGTGTGCAAACTTATCACAATAAAGCCTCAAATTCAATCATAATCAACCCACAATCAAGTATCAATACTTGCAATACAAAGAGAAACAAAGAAAGTAATAGGATTAATCCAAGCAACATAGAAAGAAAAATAAACACAATTGCAAAAAAAATCAACATAAAAGGAAAATAAGAACCTGAAAATTGAAGGTTAAAGAAAACAAGAATCAGGAAGGAAACAATGGAACTTCTTATAGCCACTGCAAACTTGCAGCGGTTGGCTTCACCAGAATATGAACTGGAGGAGAAAAGCTTCAGCAGTGGTGAAGAAAGAAAAGAACAAGGAAAGAGAGAAAGAAAGAGAAGAGAAGAAAGAGAGAGACAGAGAGAGAGAAAGAGAGCGCGTGGCGGTGGTGGGCTGACAGTGGCAGCAGGGTCGCCTGAGGGACTGGACTGAGGGAGAGAAGGAGAGCAGATGTAGCAAAGAGAAGAAGAAAAGAAGAAAGCTGCTGCTCAACAGGGTAGGTTGTCGTGTTAACGCCCAAAATGAGTTGCGTGCATACGCACACAAACCTATGCGCACGCACGGAAGGCGAAAAATTTGAGGGGTGCGAGCACACAATACGTGCGATTGCTGCAAACAGAGGGGCTGCACTAAAATGTGCGGACGCACAGGGATGTGCGGTCGCACAAAAAGCTTCTCTCTTTTGTTTTTTAGAAGAAGTTGCTTGAGGGGAGAATCATGCGTGCATGCGCACACAGGTTCGTGTGCACACACAGAAGCAAAGAGGGGGGTTCATGTGCACAAGGCATTCCAACGCTTCCACCAGAGGGGCTGCCAATTGGTGTGTGGACGCACACGTCTGTGCGGTCGCACAGATAGCGCAAAAAGGGAAGCGCGTGCGTACGCACAGAGTAGTGCGCACGCACAGGTCATAGAAAACAGGGCAGCGCCCACGCACAAGCTGTGCTGGCGCTGCGACCAGAGGGCACTACAAGGAATGTGCGGGCGCACAAGCATGTGCGCACGCACAGATGGTGACAATCGTAGTTGTATGCGCACGCGCAGCAAGGTGTGTATGCACAGATGCCCTGTTTCAAAATTTTTTTTCTTTAAAAAACTAAGGTACCAACCCTTAGTGCATCAACATACCAACCCCAAATCATACAAACATTCACAAATTCATGATCCACAAGCAATTCAACTTATTTAATCCCAAAAATATCAAACCAAACTTAAACTAATCATCATATCGCAAGAAAGTAACTAATTCAAAAAGCTATAAACAAAGGATAAAGTTGGAACAATGTTACCATGGTGGGGTGTCTCCCACCAAGAACTTTGGTTTAGAGTCCGAAGTTGGACTTGCATGGCTTCATTGATCAAGTTGAGACCTCTCCAAGGAGGAAAATTTCCAACTCCATGGAATTCTTGGGTTGAGTGTGCTCCATTGAACTAGACTCCTTGGCATCCTCCTCTTCTTGATCCTTGCCAACCTCAATCACTTGATCTTCAACTATGTCACACCCAAAGATAGAATAGGCTTCGAGAATGGGCTTCTTAGATTCCTCCAAAATGAATTTTACTACCTTGCCATCGGCCTCAAAAGAATAGACTCCCGAATGTGAATCCAGCTTGAAATGGGATGTCTTCAAAAATGGCCTTTCGAGTAGAATGGATGATGGCTTGTTTGAGTCAATGGGAGGGTCTCCAAGATGTGAAAATCTACCGAGAAGAGTAATTATTGGATGTTAACTAGGACATTTTCCACAATCCCTACAACTGATACAATACTTTTATCTGCCAACACATATCTCGCCCCAGATTTTTTTAGGGGTGGCAAGTTCAATCTCTCATAAATGGGGAGTGGCATAATGCTTACGCACGCTCCCAAATCACACATACAATCAAGGAACTTCATCCCACCAATCAAAAAAGTAACCAAACATAGACCGAGATCATTGCATTTTTTAGGAATTAGAGAAGAGATAGAATCATCTACCGATCTTTTGTTGAGCTCGCCAATTTTGTCCTTTTGTGTGCAAACATCTTTGAGAAACTTGGCATACTTGGGCACTTGTTGAATGGCTTGAAAGAGGGGGACGATGACTTCAACATTCTTAAAAATATCTACCATGTTGGGGTCAAGGTCTTTATGCTTCTTAGCCTTCTTTGCCAAAGTTGGAAATGGAATTGGCATAGGCTCTTCAAGCGGATTCTTCCTTTTTGGCTCTTTGGTCTTAAGTTGTTCCTCCTCACCTCTTGCAACATTTTTCTCCTCATATTTTATCACTTCTACTTCATCTCTCGCCTCTTCATTGTGGGTTTTCTCACTCAAACTTGTAGGCGCAACACTAATCTCATCCAACTTGGTGCCACTCTTAAGGGTGATAGCATTGATGCTTCTCTTTGAGTTAGGTTGGGGTTGAGAAGGTAGACCACTAGAGGTGGAAGCTTGATGGGTGTTTTGGGTGGTTGGAGGAGGAAGTGTCAAACGGGAGAGAGCTTTGGCAATAGTAGCCATATATGTTTCTTGTTTTTTGTGAAACTCCCGTTGCTCTTGCATAAAGGTTTAAAGTGTGTCATTCATGTAAGGTTGATTTTGGAGGGGGCTTGATTGCCTTGAGGAGGGTTAGACTTACTATTTGGGTGCTGATACTTCCCTTGAGGTTGAGAGTGTGGTGGTTGTTGGTAGGGTTGTTAGTATTGTGGTTGACCTTGGGGATGTTGATGATAGTAGGCTTGCCGTTTTGGTATGGTTGAGCTTAAGAGGTTTGGTTGCACCTTTGATTAGAATTATCCCTCCATCCTTGGTTTTGATTTCCTCCATGTTAGGAAACTCGTTGATTGTAGTTGGGCCTTTGTGGGTATGGATTGGCTACCGCCAATGTAGTGTCCTCTTGGAGTTGAGGGCACTCATCAGTGTAATGGGTGTTACAAGCACAAATACCACATGATCTTGGTGGTTCCTCAATTCTTGGAGCTTGACGTGGAAGGGATAGCAAAGCTTGAGGAGTTTGTTGCCCTTGGGTGATTTGTCTCAACAAGACTATCATCTCACCGAGGGGTCTTGGTCAAAATGGCATCTTCGGAAGGGGAAACTTCGCTTAAAGCTTTTGGTTGTGGATTTCTTGTCCTTGAGTGTTGAGTTGAGTCCGCCAAATCCGTTATGACTTCCCAAGCTTCCGCAGCGGTCTTGTTTTTGAAGAGGGATCCTCCACTTGCGGCATCTAGAAAAAGCTTGTCTTGGTGGTGCATTCCTTGACAAAAGTAACTGATAAGCATAATGAAAGAGATTTCTCTTCGCATCTTATCTATTTTCTGAGGTGGATAAAATTTTTTCAGAAATTCCTTATGCAGCAAGTCCCAATTAGAAATCACATTTTTTGGTTGAGTATAAAACCATTCTTTTGCTTTTTCCTCCAAAGAGAAAGGGAAAGCGAACACCAAAACTGCTACTTCATCCGCACCATGTCTTCTCACAATGGAGCATGCAACTTGAAAGTCCTTAAGATGCTTAAGAGGGTCTTCTCCGGGTATTCCATTATACTTGGGGAGCAAGTTTATCGTGCTGGTCTTGAGCTCAAAATTTGTATCCAACACCAGATACCGGACTTGTATCGATTGCAAATTAATATCAGGAGCTCCAGCTTCCCTTAAGGTGACTCTACGAGGTGGATCCGCCATGGTGCTGTCATCTGAGTCACTCAAAGAGATTTCAACACTCCCCACAGATGAATATAAGGTTTCGTCGTTAATTGAAGAATGATGGTCACGGGTTGATGGTTATAGTGAATTGGTGTGCTCTTCAAGAGAGCCTGATTCACTATTCACAAATGCTAGCCGGCACCAAGCTTGCCTAATACGAGTTAAAGTTCTTTCTATTTCCGGATCAAAAGGGGCCAAGCTCGGGTCTGGAAGCGACCGTGTCATTCAACTGAGGAAGCAATGAAAGCATGCAATTATGAAAAGAAAAATAAGAATAGGCAAATAAACAAGAACCAACTTAATAATCAAAAACTACTAAGACTAACTAGGTAGAAGTGATATCTACAATTAGCGCCAAATAGCAAACAAAAACCAACATATTCACACTATTCACATATTTACAACAACCAAATGTATAGCACTCGTTGCACTTAATGTGAAGGTCCCCGGCAACGACGCCAAAATTTGACAACACCTAATATGCTAAGTTTGGATTTTTCACACTAGAAATAGGATTAGCGTTGCAAGTATAGTCCAAACCCAACTATTGAGCGTCAATCAAATTGTTAATTCAAATAATGTCACTATTCAAAACCAATTCAATTCTGGGAATGTTTAATTCCCGGGTCATCTCCCAAGGACACTTGAGATCAATGAGTGTATAATACCAGTTGTGGTGATCAAGGGATTTTCAATGAAGAGATAAATATATAAAGACATAAAAGAACATTCAAAATTGCAATAAATAAACTAATAAAGAAATTAAAGAACTAACTATGTAATATAAACAAGTAAGGTATAAAAAGGACTAATGTAAATGTGTATGAAAGATTTAAAGCATAAATGGGATCTTGGCTTGGAATGAGCTAAGAGTCCTTTCCTTGTTCGAACCACAACTATGACAATTAGAATCGATTAATCTCACTTAATTAACCCTCACATCGGAGAGTAAGTTAAATGAGCATAAGTGTTCTTAACCCACAAATCCTAAATTGCTTGCTAATTACCTTAGCAACAAATTAGCATTAGTGGGAACAAGAACAATTAACAATCCAAGAATTAACATTAAATGTTGGACATTCCAACTCTAGGAACCCAATTGCTCATTTTTCCCAGCCTAAGAGCTAGAAATTTCGCCTAAAACCATGATTGGCATTTTGTTAAACACTTGGTGGGTAAAAACATCAAACATGGGAAAATTGAGAAAATGCTTGAAACTAAAAGCAACACATGATCTCAATAAAAAATAATAACTCAAGAAAGCATATAACAATCATCATTCATCAAATTCATCAACAAGAAATTAAGATTGCAAAAGAGAAGTAAAATTGAACTATAACTTGAATTATAAGAAAGAGTAAGAACAATGTAGCTAAAAGGAATAATAACAAAGAGATACTTACAACGGAAGCTAGCAAAATCCAAGTTCAAAAATAGAAATGGCACTTGAATATAAAACCCTAGTATAAACCCTAATAGAGATGATGAAAAACTTAGAGAAAAATTACTCTAAAGCTTTCTACTCCTACTCCTAAACTACCCTATTGTTATGCTATAGTATGGTCTTCATTTTCCCTTCATTATGAGCTAAATGGCTTCAGAAATGGGCCTCCAATCCACATAAATCGCGAGTCACATGCTATTTTAATGAAGGCATGTGCAGACACCTATGCGTACGCACAGATGTGTGCGCACACACACTTTGCCAAAATCTCTTCCTGTGCATACGCACAAGGATTTGTGTGCACGCACACTAGGCAATGCTCGAATGGATGCCCGTCGCGCACGAAGCGGCTCACGCGCACGCGTGGCTCTATTTTGATGGTTGTACGTACGCACGCAGGTCTGTGCGTACACACACATCGTTGTGCTCTTCTCCTTTGATTCTTCATGCTTCCTCCACTTTGCATGCTCCTCTTCCATTATCCCCAAGTCATTCCTGCCTTATACATCTGAAATCACTCACAAACAACATCAAGGAATCAAATGGAAGGTAAATAGAATAAAATAAGCTAAATTAGGCACCAAAAAGCATGTTTTCATAATCAAGCACAAATTAGGAGGAAAGTTCAAAAGCATGCTATTTAGGGGAATAAGTGCAAGTTTATATGATGAAATCCATTCAATTTCAACCAAAAGTCATCATCAAATATGGATTCATCATACAGCATGGGAGGTAATTTTCAAAATTTTATCTTTTCTTTATTCAATCTATCTTTTTCAAATTCAATTTAATTTCAAATTTAAAATATTTTCAATCCTTTTTCAAAATTTCATATCTTTTTCAACTTGTTTTCAAATTCTTTCAAAATCTTTTCTTATCTTTAAGAATTCTTGTTCATATCTTTTATTAAACTTTTCAATCTTTTTTCATACTTCTTATCTTATATTTTATATCTTTTATATCTTTTTCATATTTTTTTGATATCTTTCAATTTTAACAACTTATCTTTTATATCTTTTTCAAAACTTCTTTATCTTTCTTTAAACATTGTGTTCAAAAATTCCTTCCCCCTCCCAATATATAGGTGTCCATGCCCCCTCTCCCTCATCCATGATAAACTCCATTTTTATGGTTTATCTTGTGTTGAATTTAGAGGCTTTTGTCAACTTTTCTCCCATTTATCCAATAAAATAGCATGGTTTTATAACCTCTCTTTTAATTGTGCTTAAGAGTAAAAACATGTTTTTTGGGTCTCAAAATAGCTAAATTTAATTCACCTTGATTTTATTAGATGCCTTAATGTGTTTGCTAAGTGATTTCAGGTTTAGGAGGCAAAGATTGGATTGAGCGAATGAACAAAAAGCATGTAGAAATGGAGAACTCATGAAGAAATGAAGGAATTGCAAAGCTGTCAAGCTTGACCTCTTTGCACTTAATCGATCATAACTTGAGCTACAGAGGTCCAAATGAAGCGGTTTTAGTTGTGTTGGAAAGCTAACATCCGGGGCTTCAAAATGATATAAGATTTTCTATAGTTTCCATGCGTCTAAGGATGCGTACGTGCACTATATGCGTACGCACCGATGCTGCACGTGACTTTTTAAAGTGCAACTCGTGGCCAGCGATTTCTGATGCATTGTAGGCCCAATCTAACTCATTTCTGATGTTATTTAACCAAGGATTGAAGGGGAATCAACATACTTTTGATCATTAGTCATAGTTTAGTTTTAGAAGTAGTTGGAGTTAGTTTCTAGAGAGAGAAGCTCTCACTTCTCTCTAGAATTAGGATTAGGTTTAGGTCAATAATCTTAGATCTAGGTTTTAATTCATGCTTTCATCTACTTCTACCTTTGAATTCTTTGTTGTTACATTCATCATTCTTCCATTCTTTTGTTGTAATTTCCTTTATGTTGTTCCTATACTTTGTTGTAGATCTACTTTTGTTTCTTCTATTTCCTTTTAATTCAATTTGAGGTAATTCATGATAATTGTGCTTTCTTTGGTTTTCTATTGTTGATCTCTTGCTTTTGTAGTTGTAGTTCTCTTTAATCCTTTCAATTTATGTTGTTTACCTTTATTGCCTTTTATGTGTTTGTTGAAATGCCTCTTCTAGATATGAGTTAGATTTTGTTCCTCTTAGCCTAGGTAGAGTAATTAGTGATACTTGAGTTATCAAACTCTTTTGTTGATTGATAATTAGAGATTGCTAATTGACTTGGATATCACTAAAGCTAGTCTTTCCTTAGGAGTTGGCTAGGACTTGTAGAATCAAGTTAATTCATCCACTTGACTTTCCTCCATGGTTAGAGGTTAACTAAGTGGGAGCAATGAACAATCCTCATCATAATTGATAAGGATAACTAGGATGGGATTTCTAGTTCTTATACCTTGCCAAGAGCTTTCTTAGTTGTTAGTTTATTTCTTTTGTAATTTACATTCCTTGTTCCTCAACTCGAAAATCCCAAACATACTTCATAGCTGATGAGCGGATAATTTGTACGCTTTTTGGCATTGTTTTTAGTATGTTTTTAGTATGATCTAGTTAGTTTTTAGTATATTTTTATTAGTTTTTAGTTAAAAATCACTTTTCTGGACTTTACTATGAGTTTGTGTATTTTTCTGTGATTTCAGGTATTTTCTGGCTGAAATTGAGGGACCTGAGCAAAAATCTGATTCAGAGACTGAAAAGGACTGCAGATGCTGTTGGATTCTGACCTCCCTGCACTCGAAGTGGATTTTCTGGAGCTACAGAAGCCCAATTGGCGTGCTCTCAACGGCGTTGGAAAGTAGACATCCTGGGCTTTCCAGCAATATATGATAGTTCATACTTTGCCCAAGATTTGATGGCCCAAACCGGCGTTCAAAGTCACCCTCAGAATTCCCAGCGTTAAACGCTGGAACTGGCACAAGAATGGGAGTTAAACGCCCAAACTGGCACCAAAGCTGGCGTTTAACTCCAAGAAGAGTCTCTACACGAAAAATGCTTCATTGCTCAGCCCAAGCACACACCAAGTGGGCCCGGAAGTGGATTTTTATGTCTTTTACTCATCTTTGTACACCCTAGGCTACTAGTTCTCTCTATATAGGACCTTTTACTATTGTATTTACATCTTTGGATCTTAGATCATCTTGAGATCTTTGAATCTTTTGATCACTGGGAGGCTGGCCTCACGGCCATGCCTAGACCTTGTTCTTATGTATTTTCAACGGTGGAGTTTCTACACACCATAGATTAAGGTGTGGAGCTCTGCTGTACCTCGAGTATTAATGCAATTACTATCGTTCTTCTATTCAATTCAGCTTGTTCTTATTCCAAGATATTCATTCGCACTCAAGAACTTGATGAATGTGATGATTATGTGACGCTCATCATCATTCTCACTTATGAACGCGTGACTGACAACCACTTCCGTTCTACAAGCAAACAAGGCTCTAATGATTATCTCTTGGGTTCTTTAATCAGAATCTTCGTGGTATAGGCAAGAACTGATGGCGGCATTCAAGAGAATCCGGAAGGTCTAACCTTGTCTGTGGTATTCTGAGTAGGATTCAATGATTGAATGACTGTGACGTGCTTCAAACTCCTGAGGGCGGGGCGTTAGTGACAGACGCAAAAGAATCACTGGATTCTATTCCGGCCCGATCGAGAACCGACAGATGGATAGCCGTGCCGTGACAGGGTGCGTTGAACATTTCCACTGAGAGGATGGGAGGTAGCCACTGACAACGGTGAAACCCTTGCATAAGCTTGCCATGGAAAGGAGTAAGAAGGATTGGATGAAGACAGTAGGAAAGCAGAGAGACGGAAGGGAAAGCATCTTCATACACTTATCTGAGGCTCTCACCAATGATATACATAAGTATCTCTATCTTTATCTTTATGTTTCATTCATCATCTATACCCATTTGAGTCTGCCTGACTAAGATATACAAGGTGACCATAGCTTGCTTCATACCAACAATCTCCGTGGGATCGACCCTTACTCGCGTAAGGTTTATTACTTGGACGACCCAGTGCACTTGCTGGTTAGTTGTGCGAAGTTGTAGTGATCACGATTTCGTGCACCAAGTTTTTGGCGCCGTTGCCGGGGATTGTTTCGAGTATGGACAACTGACGGTTCATCTTGTTGCTTAGATTAGGTATTTTTCTTCAGAGTTCTTAAGAATGAATTCTAGTGTTTCAAGGTGATGTTCTTATCATCACCAAAGCTGATTGATTCTTATCAATTTAGCTCTTGAATGCAATGTCCTGCTGAAGCTTGGCTAGCTATGTCTAATTCCTTTAGACTAAAGCTTTAGACTAACATTACATGATTCCTGGAATTCTCATTAAGAATTTTGATACCTTTATTTCTTTTCCACTTAATTTTCGAAAAATCCAAAAAAAATTACAAAATCATAAAAACAAAAAATATTTCTTGTTTAAGTCTAGTGTCTCGTTTTAAGTTTGGTGTCAATTGCATGTTTCTGTTCTTCTTGCATTTTTCGAATTTATGCATGTGTCTTCATTAATCTTCAAGTTGTTCTTGATGATTTCCTTGTTTTGATCTTTGAATTCTATTGACTTGAGTATTTCTGTTGTTTGTCATATGCATTCTCATTTTGTTAGTGTCAATAGTATACAAACTGCTAAGTTTGGTGTCTTGCATGCATTGTTATTTGATTTTGGTTGCATTTTTGATTATTAAAAATCCAAAAATATTTTTAATTTATGTCTTTTCAAGTCAATAATACAGAGAATTGAAGATTCAGAACATACTGCAGAGGAATTATACAGAAAAAGCTGGGCGTTCAAAACGCCCAGTGAAGAAGGACAGACTGGCGTTTAAACGCCAGGCAGGGTACCTGGTTGGGCGTTTAACGCCCAAAAAGGTAGTGCATTGGGCGTTAAACGCCAGAATGTGCACCATTCTGGACGTTTAACGCCAGGATGGCACTAGAGGGAAGATTCTGTTTTTAATGCAAATTTTTTTCAAGTTTTCAAAGTTTTTCAAAATCAAATCTTTTTTCAAATCAAATCTTTTCAATCAAATGTTTTCAAAATCAATTTCTTTCCTTTTTCAAAGATACTTGCTATCAATTAATGATTTGATTCAACATTTCAAGTATGTTGCCTTTTCTGTTGAGAAAGGTTTTGTTCCGAGGGTTACCTGAAACGTGTAGCTCGGTCGTCTGGCAAGACCCGAGGTAGGGGTTCCGTGACCCGAGCTTGGTGTGCTGAGCGGCGGGGGGTTGTACCTGCAATGACACTCCGATGCTTAAGTTAGCATGGGTCCAAGCAGATATTTAGTAGAATTAGAGTATGAGTTATACCTGGGTGCTCCAGTGTATTTATAATGATGAGATGTGGCCTCCTGTGGATAAGATAAGTTAGTTATCTTATCTTTATCTTTAGGTGAGGTTATCTTATCTTCAAGGGAACCGCCTTTATCTTTTCTGGGCTTTAGCCGCCTTTAGATTGGGCTATGTTCCTTCGTTTTGGGCCTGCTTTGGGCTCCTTTGGCTTTATTGTCCGAGGTCCGACCTCAGGCGTGGGCCTTTGGGACGAGGTCGGACCTTCTGCGAACTTCCCGAGTTTGGAGAGCTCGGTCAGGGTATGAACAGTGCCCCTGTCCGAGTTCGTCCTTTTGAGAGGTCGAGCTCGGGCATAGTCGTCTTTTCAAAATTTGAAAATGGCCGTTTCAGCATTTATTGCTTTTTACCGTTTCTCCTCGATTTCCGTTCGGGCTCTGTGAAGGCATTATTTATTTGCCCCTTTCCTCATTTTCTTTGTTTATTCTGTTCCCTTTCCCTTTTTCTGGGTTTTTCGCCGCCTCTCTTTCGAGCATCTTCCTTCTTTCTCTCTGTTTTTCTTTTCCGATTCTTTCTTTTGATTGTTTTTCGGGGTTTCCTCTGCGCCGCTGTTTTCGTTCTTCTTGCATCGGAGCTCGTTGTCTTCTTTCTTTCTTCCAGGTTTGTTTCTCGTCTTTACTTTCGCTGTGCACATATGCTTTTGTTTCTTTTTCTTCTATGCTGGGGTTGCCCCGGAAAGAGGCGCCGCCATTGCTTCGGTTGTTTGTATGTGGGGGGGCTCTTTTCTCTTGGTACTTTGTTCTCGGGTTTACTGCATTTTTCTTCTAAAAGAACTTTTGTTTTCTTGCTTCTGCTGAATGGGTTTTTTGCTGTCTGCCTATTTATGTGATTTTTGGCTTGCTGTTGTATTCTTCTTTGTAGGCAAGATTTTTTATGTCTCGAAAGGTGTTTCAAGCAATGTCGACCAAGGTTCCGAGTGGTCTTGGTTGGGTAGATCCTGTTCCTCTAAGGGTCCCTTCTGTTGTAGATTCTGAGTATCTAGTTAGGTTCCGTAGGGAGTGTAGTATTTGTGAGAACAGGGAGTCTGAGCGGGATTATGAGCTAGTAGCCCCAGAGTCCGAGGAGAGAGTGTGCTTCCCGCCTTTAGAAAGTTCCGAGAAGCTATTCTTTTATGCTTACGATTGTTTTTTCTCTAAGCTGGGTGTACGACTTCCTTTTACCGACTTGGAGTCCGAGGTCCTTTGGTCTTGTAACCTTGCCCCTACGCAACTCCATCCAAATTCTTGGGCGTTTTTAAAGCTGTTTCAACTTTTGTGTCAGTTGTTGGGCGTCGCCCCTTCTGTTTCTCTTTTTTCCTATCTGTTCGCGTTGACGAAGCCGGGGTCGGGTGCTGGGAAGGTGTCTTGGGTCTCTTTTAGGGCTAACCAGGGAAAGAAGTTTTGTACCTTGTATGATGAGTCGTTTCATGATTTCAAGAACTACTATTTCAAGGTCCGGGCTGCTGGAGATGTCCGACCTTTCTTTCTAGATGAGAGTGGGGAGCCTTCTTTTCCTCTTTGTTGGCAGGAGAATGTAGTGTCGGTTAAGTATACTTTTGAGAGTCTAGATGAGGTAGAGCAGGCTTTTGCGGGTGTGTTGAGCAGTTTATGGGGTCGGGCACCTCACTTGGACACGAAGAAAATGTTAGGAGATCCAAGCCTTCTCCGTTCCGAGTTAGGTAGTTCCCGACCTCTCCGAGCTTCATCCTTTTAGTATTTTGCCTGTTTTGGTGGAATTCCTGTTTGTGATAATCCCTTTCTTTTTGTTTCTGCAGAGATGTCTTCTCAGGCGGATTCCATGAAGTTTCTTCGTCGGTCGAAGAAGTCTGCGGCTGCTCGGAATATCGAGGCTGAGGCTTCTGCCCGATCTTCTCCACAGAAGACTACCGTGGGTGTTCAGACTCGGTCGAAGACCATTCCGACTCCTCAGTTCCGAGCTATAACTCAAGATCCTCCGACCTCCGGACCCGGTCACCTTTCCCCGTCTTCGACCTCGGGTCCTCCCCCCAAGAAACAGAAGACCTCTCAAGAGCTTGCCGGTTTCAATGATAAGGATTTTGACGCTCTTGGTTGGATTGAGCAGCACATTCTCCCCCAGACCTTTATTTCTACTGATGATGCGTCTATGGAGCATCACTTTCAGTATATGGCGCGGAGCTGTGTTCGGATGGCTAGTCTTCATGCCGCTATTGCTCGGGAGTTCAAGAAAGCTCCCCTTGGGGCGACCAGCTCCCGACTTGAGAAGGCACGGTCTGAGCTTGATAAGATTAGTCAACTGAAGGCTGCCAGGATTACTGAGCTGAAGGCCTCTTTGGAGGAAGAGAAAACTAGGGCCACCGCGGCTGTGGCGGCGGCGAAGACATCTGAGGAGATGGCGAGGGTGGCGACGGAGAACTATACTAAGCTGTATGCCGAGCTTGTGGAGACGAAGGAGAAGTTGCAGTCTGCTCGGGATGATTTTTACGAGCTGGAAGATAATGTGGCCAAGGGTATGGATGCTATGTTTGTGAATTTGAGGGATCAGGTCCGGGTTCTTGCTCCCGACCTGGATCTGAGCTTATTCAGTACGGAAAACATTGTTGTGGAGGGAAAGATTGTTCCTGCTCCTGCCGAGGATGAGGTTCCGGTGTCCGACCACAAGGCTCCGGTGTCCGACCCCGAGGTTCCGGTTGTGAACCCGACTTCACCTTTGGCTGAGGATAGATCTGGTGTGGAGGTTTCAAACCGGGATGACGTTGCCGTCGATGCAGTCCCGATATCTATGTTTCAGCCTGCTGTCGATGTGGAGTCCGGAAAGGGCCTCGATCCTCTGTAATCTTGTACTTCTTGGTGTTTTGCCCGACCTGTGGGCTCTTTTGTTTTTGGATGGTTTCTGTTGAACGCTTTGGACACCTTTTGTTTTATTTAGCTACTTGTAGTAACTTTATTATGTGGTGTTTTTTGTTCGCGCTTGACTTTTTTGTTTCCGCTTTTGTGCTTTTTAGTTGTTTTCGGATAACAACTTTTTAGCTAGCGTTTTGACTTCTTGTTTTCGCTTTTGTGCTTTTTAGTTGTTTTCGATTAACAACTTTTTAGCTAGCGTTTTGACTTCTTGTTTCCGCTTTCGTGCTTTTTAGTTGTTTTCGATTAACAACTTTTTAGCTAGCGTTTTGACTTCTTGTTTCCGCTTTCGTGCTTTTTAGTTGTTTTCGATTAACAACTTTTTAGCTAGCGTTTTGACTTCTTGTTTTCGCTTTTGTGCTTTTTAGTTGTTTTCGATTAACAACTTTTTAGCTAGCGTTTTGACTTCTTGTTTCCGCTTTCGTGCTTTTTAGTTGTTTTTCGGATAACAACTTTTTAGCTAGCGTTTCGAAACTTCCTTCGATTTCGTTCTTTTCGCTTGTACTTTTTAGTTGCTTTTTGTAAAGCAACTTTTTAGTAAGCGTTTTTCGAAATCCTGGTTCTTGCCGTTTTGAGGCTTCTTTCTTGGGCCGAGCTTTTTCTCGGACATCGGGTGCTCGAGTACCTCCTTTTTGTTGGGTCCGACTTTGCCGTTGGTCGGTTCTTCTGAGTTATTTCTGTAATCTCTTTTTATTTGGCTTTTTGAGCCATTTTAGAGTTACTTTATAACTTTTCCCTTTGCTGGGTCCGACTTCGTCGTTTGGTCGGCCTTTTTAAGTTATTTTTGTAACCTCTTTTTATTTGGCTTTTCGAGCCATTTCAGAGTTACTTTATAACTTCTCACATTAATTTGAACCTCGTCGCTTTATCTTTGCCGACCTTGTATGGTCTCTTGGCAAATGATTTTTTGCGTTTTGCCGAGCATAAATTAATGCGCCTTGGTGGGGTACTTTCTAGGATTTGCTTCATCATGAGGAAGAGAAAATAGAGAAATTTGATTAGTGAAAAAAGAAAGAATATTTACAAAGTGTTTACCCTTTAGGTCGGGTATCCTACTTAACCGGGTGTCTCATTAAAAAACCCTTGTAGGGAAAAAGAGTACACCTCGGGTTAAGTTTTTCTAGCTGTAGTACCGTCTTAGATTACAGGCGTGCCAGGTCCTGGGCAGCTCATTGCCTTCTAGGTCGGATATTTTGTAGTAGCCTGTCCCTAAGACTTCTGTTACCTTGTAGGGCCCTTTCCAATTTGCGGCTAGCTTTCCTTCTCCTGACTTTTGTGTTCCGATGTCATTTCGGATTAGAATCAGGTCGTGAATGGAGAAGCTTCGCTTTATTACCTTTTGATTGTATCTGAGGGCCGTTCGCCGCTTTAAGGCTTCTTCTTGGATTCGGGCTCTTTCTCGGACCTCGGGGAGGAGGTCGAGTTCTTCCCTTTGTGCCTGTGGGTTGCCTTCTTCGTTGTAGAAGATGACTCTGGGCGACCCTTCATCTATTTCGATAGGAATTATTGCCTCCATCCCGTAAGCTAGCCGGAATGGGGATTCTCCCGTTGTAGAGTGCGGGGTTGTCCGATATGCCCATAGTACCTGGGGGAGTTCGTCGGCCCACGCCCCTTTGGCCTCTTGGAGTCTTCGTTTTAACCCGGCCAAGATGACTTTATTTGCAGCCTCTGCTTGTCCATTGGCTTGTGGGTGCTCGACCGATGTGAATTGCTGTTTGATTTTTAATTCGGCCACCAAGTTCTGAAAACTTGTGTCCGTGAACTGTGTTCCATTGTCTGTTGTGATGGAGTAGGGGACTCCGAACCTCGTGACGATGTTTTTGTATAGGAATTTACGGCTTTTCTGAGCCGTAATAGTGGCTAAGGGTTCGGCTTCGATCCACTTTGTGAAGTAGTCGACCCCTACTATGAGGTATTTGACTTGCCCCGGTCCTTGTGGAAACGGGCCGAGTAGGTCGAGTCCCCATTTTGCGAAGGGCCATGGCGCAGTGATGCTGATAAGGTCTTTGGGCGGTGCCTTGTGAAAATTGGCGTGTTTTTGGCAGGGGGGGGCATATTTTCACAAACTCTGTTGCGTCTCTTTGCAAGGTCGGCCAGTAGAACCCGGCCCTAACTACTTTCTTGGATAGCGCCCGAGCTCCGAGATGGTTCCCACACATTCCTTCGTGGACTTCTTCGAGGACGCCCTTTGTTTCTGAGGTCGGAACGCACCTAAGGAGGGGGTTTGAGAATCCTCTTCTGTATAATACGTCGTGAATTAGCGTATAATTCTGGGCGTCCTTTGTAAGCCTTTTAGCTTCTTTTCTTTCTATGGGGAGAGTTCCTGACTTCAGGTAGTTGAGTATGGGGGTCATCCATCCTTGCTGTTGGTTGGATATATTTAACGTTTCTTCCTCTCTTAGCACGGAGGGAGATTGTAGGGTTTCTTGGAGAAGACTTCTGTTGTTGCCTCCGGGCTTGGTGCTAGCAAGCTTTGAGAGGGCGTCTGCCCGGGCATTTTGTTCCCGAGGTATGTGCTGGATTTGTATTTCTGGGAAGTGGCGTAATTGTGCCTGTGCTTGGTCCAGGTATTTTTTCATAGTTGGGTCTTTGGCCTGGTAACTTCCATTTACTTGTGATGTGATGACCTGGGAGTCGCTGAAGATCGTGATTTTCTGGGCTCCGACCTCTTTGGCTAACTTTAGACCAGCTAGTAGGGCCTCGTATTCAGCTTGGTTGTTTGAAGCCTGGAACTCGAATTTTAGGGATAGTTCTATCCGCGTTCCTTGGTCGCTTTCGAGTATGACCCCGGCTCCGCTTCCCGTTTTGTTTGAGGACCCGTCGACATATAGGTTCCATGAGAGTGGGGTTCCCGGGGTCTCAGTATATTCTGCGATGAAGTCAGCTAGATATTGAGATTTTATGGCAGTCCGGGCTTCATAGTGGAGGTCGAACTCGGACAGTTCCACCGCCCATTGTAGGATTCGTCCTGCCATGTCTGTTTTTTGTAGGATGTGTCTCATGGGTTGGTTCGTCCGGACTTTGATGGTGTGGGCTTGAAAGTAGGGACGGAGCCTCCGAGCCGTGAATACTAGGGCGTAGGCGAATTTCTCTATTTTCTGATAGTTTAATTCGGCCCCTTGTAGTGCCTTGCTTACGAAGTATATGGGGTGTTGTCCTTGGTCATTTTCTCGTATTAATGCTGAAGCAACTGCCTGATGTCCGACCGAGAGGTATAGTACGAGCTTTTCCCCTTTTAGAGGTCGGGTTAGGATTGGTGGCTGCCCGAGGAATTCCTTGAATTCTTGAAAGGCTTTTTCGCACTCCGGGGTCCATGAGAAGGGTTTCCCCTTCTTTAGGAGTGAGTAGAGAGGCAGTGACTTTATTGCTGATCCTGCCAAGAATCTTGATAGGGCGGCTAGCCTTCCATTCAGTTGTTGTACTTCTTTGACACACGTCGGGCTCTTCATTTTGAGTATCGCTTGGCATTTGTCCGGGTTTGCTTCGATGCCTCTTTGAGTCAGCATGAAGCCTAAGAACTTTCCGGCTTCTGCGGCGAAGGTGCACTTGGTCGGGTTAAGTCTCATGTTGTGTTTCCTGAGGGTGCCGAAGACACTTGTGAGGGCGGGAACCAAGTTTCTGTCTTCTTGTGTCTTTACCAGCATATCGTCGACGTACACTTCTAGCTGTAGCCCGATGTGCTCTGAGAATACTTTGTTCATTAGCCTCTGGTAGGTTGCCCCGGCATTCTTCAGCCCGAAGGGCATTACTACGTAGCAGTAGTTTGCCCTTGGGGTTATGAACGAGGTCTTTTCTTGGTCGGGTCCATACATCGGGATTTGATTGTATCCCGAGTATGCATCCATGAAGGAGAGATATCTGTAGCCTGAGGCTGCGTCGACTAAGGCGTCGATGTTTGGTAGTGGATATGGGTCTTTGGGGCAGGCTTTGTTGAGATCCGTGTAATCGACGCACATCCTCCATTTCCCGTTGGGCTTTTTTACCAGGACCACGTTTGCGAGCCATAGGGGATATTTTACTTCCCTAATGAATCCTGCATCTAGCAGTGCTTGTACCTGTTCTTCTATTGCTTGCATGCGCTCGGGTCCGAGCTTCCGGCGTCTCTGTTGGAAGGGTCTGGATCCCGGGTATACTGATAGCTTATGGCACATCAGGTCGGGACTTATGCCTGGCATGTCGGAGGCCTTCCAGGCGAAGAGGTCGGAGTTCTCCCTTAAGAGGGTTATGAGTTCCTCCTTTAGGCCTGCTTCGAGGTTTGCTCCAATGTTTGTTACTTTTTCAGGTGTGTTCCCGATTTGGATCCTTTCGGTTTCTCCCTCTGGTTGTGGCCGAAGGTCTTCTTGGGTTTGAACTTGCCCGAGTTCTATTGTGTTGACCTCTTTCCCTTTTAGGCTTAGACTTTCGTTGTAGCATCGCCGTGCTAATTTTTGGTCGCCTTTTAGGGTGGCGATTCCCTTTGCGGTAGGGAACTTCATACAGAGGTGTGGGGTTGAGACCACAGCTGCCAGTCTGTTTAGGGTTGGTCGCCCAATGAGGGCATTGTATGCTGAGGTAACGTCGACTATAATGTAGTCGATGCTTAACGTTTTAGATTGCTCGCCTCTTCCGAAGGTAGTGTGTAGCGGGATGTATCCTAAGGGGTGGATCGGGGTGTCCCCTAGCCCAAATAGGTCGGAGGGATAGGCCTTTAGCTCTTTTTCTTCAAGTCCGAGCTTGTCGAAGGCCGCTTTGAACAGGATATCTGCTGAGCTTCCTTGGTCAATCAGGGTTCGATGTAAGTTGGCGTTTGCTAGGATAATGGTGATCACCATAGGATCGTCGTGGCCGGGTATTATCCCCTGAGCATCTTCTTGGGTAAATGAGATGGTTGGCAGCTCGGGCAGGGGATTGTCTTCTCGGACATGATAGATCTCTTTGAGGTGTCTTTTTCGCGAGGATCTGGATGTTCCTCTGCCTGCAAAACCTCCGTTTATCATGTGTATGTGCCTTTCCGGGGTTCGCAGGGTCTGTTCGGCCCGATCCTCGTTATCTCCCCTCCTTCTTTTTTTGGTCTCTTCTCCTTTTTCCGCTATGTATCTGTCGAGTTTTCCTTCTCTGGCTAGCTTTTCTATAACATTCTTCAGGTCGTGGCAGTCATTAGTAGAATGACCGTAGAGTTTGTGGTATTCACAGTATTCGGACCGTTCTCTCCCCGCTCTCTTGTGTTTTAAAGGTCGGGGCGGTGGGATTTTTTCAGTGTGGTATACTTCTCTGTAGACGTCTACCAGGGAAACTCGGAGGGGAGTGTAGCTATGGTACTTCCGTGGTTTGTCCGAGTTGGACTCTTCTTTCTTTTTCTGTTCCCGATCTCGGTCTCGGAGTGGGTAGGTTGATTCCTTCCTAGAAGAGTCTCTTAGCTGGGAGGTTTCCTCCATGTTGATATATTTTTCTGCCCGCTCTTGCACCTCGTATAAGGAGGTCGGGTATCGTTTGGATAGGGATTGGCTAAATGGTCCTTCTTTCAGGCCGTTTGCTAGTCCCATGATGGCCGCTTCAGTGGGCAAGTGTTGTATGTCCAGGCAGGCTTTGTTGAATCGCTCCATGTATTCTCGGAGAGTTTCTTGGTTACCCTGTTTGATCCCGAGTAGACTGGGGGCATGTTTTGCCTTGTCCTTTTGAATAGAGAACCTTGTTAGGAATTTTTTGGTTAGGTCCTCGAAGCTGGAGATTGATCCTGGTGGCAGGTTGTCAAACCACTTCATGGCCGACTTGGTGAGAGTGGTGGGGAAGGCTTTGCACCGAATCGCGTCGGAGGCGTCGACCAGGTACATTCTGCTTCGGAAGTTGCTGAGGTGGTGACTTGGATCGGTGGTGCCGTCGTAGAGATCCATATCGGGTGGTTTGAAGTTTCGCGGCACCTTCTCCTTCATGATCTCTTGCGTGAAGGGATCATGGTTGCCTTCGGGGGTGGTGTCGTGTTCTGTCCGATCTTTCAGGTTGGCCTCTATTTTCCGCAGTTTTTCTTCTAATTCTCTGCGCTTGCGAGCCTCCCTTCTCAGATCTTGTTCGGTTTCTTTTTGCTTCTTTATGTCCTCTTCGAGTTGTTTCAGTCGGTTTTGTTGTGCCCGGACTGCTTCTAGAATTTCCGAGCTCTTTTCTCTTTCGGGATTTTGTGGATCTTTGTTTGGGAGTGATGTACTTGGGCGATTCTGTTTGTTTCCTCCTGGAGTGCGTGGTGATAGAGGGCTGTCCGGTCGTTCTCCGGTGTCAATTTCCTCCTCTTGTTCTGAAGCAGCGTGGTCATTGTTGAGAGGATCGTCCGCCATGGTAAAGGGATGACTTCCAGGTCCCCGGCAACGGCGCCAATGTTCCGAGGGTTACCTGAAACGTGTAGCTCGGTCGTCTGGCAAGACCCGAGGTAGGGGTTCCGTGACCCGAGCTTGGTGTGCTGAGCGGCGGGGGGTTGTACCTGCAATGACACTCCGATGCTTAAGTTAGCATGGGTCCAAGCAGATATTTAGTAGAATTAGAGTATGAGTTATACCTGGGTGCTCCAGTGTATTTATAATGATGAGATGTGGCCTCCTGTGGATAAGATAAGTTAGTTATCTTATCTTTATCTTTAGGTGAGGTCATCTTATCTTCAAGGGAACCGCCTTTATCTTTTCTGGGCTTTAGCCGCCTTTAGATTGGGCTATGTTCCTTCGTTTTGGGCCTGCTTTGGGCTCCTTTGGCTTTATTGTCCGAGGTCCGACCTCAGGCGTGGGCCTTTGGGACGAGGTCGGACCTTCTGCGAACTTCCCGAGTTTGGAGAGCTCGGTCAGGGTATGAACAGGTTTAATGTTTGAATCATATCTTTTCTTGTTAGGCAAGTCATTAATTTTTAAAATCAAATCTTTTTTTTAAATTGTTTTCAAATCATATCTTTTCAATCATATCTTTTTAAACCATAACTTTTCAATCATATCTTTTTAATCACATCTTTTTCAAAAACAGTTTTTAATCATATCTTTTTGATTTCTAATTTCAAAATCTTTTTCAAAAATTACTTGATCTCTTTCTCACTCTTGATTTTCGAAAATCAAATTAAAGTTTTTCAAAATGTTTTTAAAATCTTTTTAATTAATTTTCGAAAAATCTCTTCCCTTCTTCTCACATCCTTCTATTTATGGAGTACCACTCCTCCTCAATGCACAATTCGAACTCTATCTGAGTAAGTTCGAATTTTTCTCCTTCTTCCTTCTATTTTTCTTCTTCTTTGACACCTCAAGGAATCTCTATACTGTGACATAGAGGATTCCACATTTTTTTTGTTCTTTTCTCTTTCATATGAGCAGGAACAAAGACAAAGGCATTCTTGTTGAAGCTGACCCTGAACCTGAAAGGACCTTGAAGCGAAAGCTAAGAGAAGCTAAGGCACAATTCTCTGTAAAGGACCTAACCGAATTCTTCAAAGAAGAAGAACACATGGCAGCCGAAAACAACAACAATGCCAACAATGCAAGGAAGGTGCTGGGTGACTTTACTGCACCTACTCCCGACTTCTATGGGAGAAGCATCTCTATCCCTGCCATTGGAGCAAACAACTTTGAGCTTAAGCCTCAATTAGTTTCTCTAATGCAACAGAATTGCAAGTTCCATGGACTTCTATTGGAAGATCCTCATCAGTTTTTTAGCTGAATTCTTGCAAATCTGTGACACTGTCAAGACTAATGGGGTTGACCCTGAGGTCTACAGACTTATGCTATTCCCTTTTGCTGTAAGAGACAGAGCTAGGACATGGTTGGACTCACAACCTAAAGAAAGCATGGACTCATGGGAAAAGCTAGTCAATGCCTTCTTGGCAAAGTTCTTTCCACCTCAAAAATTGAGTAAGCTTAGAGTGGAAGTCCAAACCTTCAGACAGAAGGATGGAGAATCCCTCTATGAAGCTTGGGAAAGATACAAACAATTAATCAGAAAATGTCCTTCTGACATGCTTTCTGAATGGAGCATCATAAGTATTTTCTATGATGTTCTCTCTGAACTATCCAAGATGTCTTTGGATAGCTCTGCTGGAGGATCTCTTCATCTGAAGAAGACGCCTACAGAAGCTCAAGAACTAATTGAAATGGTTGCAAATAACCAATTCATGTACACTTCTGAAAGGAATCCTGTGAACAATGGGACAAATCAAAAGAAAGGAGTTCTTGAGATTGATACTCTGAATGCCATTCTGGCTCAGAACAAGATATTGACTCAACAAGTCAATTTGATTTCTCAAAGTCTGTCTGGAATGCAAAATGCACTAAGCAGTACTAAGGATGCTTCCTCTAAAGAAGAAGCTTATGATCCTGAGAAACCTTCAATGGAAGAGGTGAATTACCTGGGAGAACCCTATGGAAACACCTATAATTCTTCATGGAGAAATCACCCAAATTTCTCATGGAAGGATCAACAGAGACCTCAACAAGGTTTCAACAACAATATTGGTGGAAGAAACAGGTTTAGCAATGGCAAGCCTTTTCCATCATCTTCTCAGCAACAGACAGAGAATTCTAAGCAGAACCCCTCTGACTTAGCAACCATGGTCTCTGATCTAATCAAAACCACTCAAAGTTTCATGACTGAAACAAGGTCTTCCATTAGGAACTTGGAGGCACAAGTGGGACAGCTGAGCAAGAAAGTTACTGAACTCCCTCCTAGTACTCTCCCAAGCAATACAGAAGAAAATCCAAAAGGAAAGTGCAAGGCCATCAACATGGCCGAAAATGGAGAGGAAGGAGAGGAAGTGAACGCCACTGAGGAAGACCTCAATGGGCGTGCACTAGCCTCCACTGAGTTCCCCAATAAGAAACTATGGGAATCTGAGGCTCAAAATGAGACCATAGAGATTCCATTGGACTTGCTTCTGCCTTTCATGAGCTCTGATGAGTATTCCTCCTCTGAAGAGGATGAGTATGTCACTGAAGAGCAAGTTGCTAAATACCTTGGAGCAATCATGAAGCTAAATGACAAGTTATTTGGAAATGAGACTTGGGAGTATGAACCCCCTTTGCTCACCAAAGAATTGGATGACTTGTCTAGGCAGAAATTACCTCAAAAGAGGCAGGACCCTGGGAAGTTCTCCATACCTTGTACCATAGGCACCATGACCTTCAAAAAGGCTCTGTGTGACTTAGGGTCAAGTGTAAACCTCATGCCTCTCTCTGTAATGGAGAAGCTAGGGATCTTTGAGGTGCAAGCTGCAAGAATCTCATTAGAGATGGCAGACAATTTAAAGAAACAAGCTTATGGACTTGTAGAGGATGTTTTGGTGAAGATTGAAGACCATTACATCCCTGCTGATTTTATAGTCCTAGAGACTGGGAAGTGCATGGATGAATCTATCATCCTTGGCAGACCCTTCCTAGCCACAGCAAAGGCTGTGATTAATGTTGATAGAGGTGAACTGATCATTCAAGTGAATGAGGAATCCTTAGTGTTTAAGGCTCAAGGATATCCCTCTGTCACCATGGAGAGGAAGCATGAAGAGCTTCTCTCAAAACAGAGTCAAACAGAGCCCCCACAGTCAAACTCTAAGTTTGGTGTTGGGAGGCCACAACCAAACTCTAAATTTGGTGTTGAACCCCCACATTCAAACTCTAAGTTTGGTGTTGGGAGGTTCCAACACTGCTCTGATCATTTGTGAGGGTCCATGAGAGCCCTCTGTAAAGCTACTGACATTAAAGAAGCGCTTGTTGGGAGGCAACCCAATGTTATATTTTATCTATTTTCCTTTGTTATTTTATGTTTTCTGTAGGTTGATGATCATGAGAAGTCACAAAATCAATTGAAAAAGCAAAAACAGAATGAAAAACAGGAAGAAAAACAGCACACCCTGGAGGAAGAACCTACTGGCGCTTAAACGCCAGTAAGGTTAGCAGATGGGCGTTTAACGCCCAGTCTGGCACCATTCTGGGCGTTTAACGCCAGAAAGGGGCACCAGACTGGCGTTAAACGCCAGGAAAGGGCAAGAACCTGGCGTTAAACGCCAGAAAGGGGCACCAGCTCGGCGTTTAACGCCAGAATTGGCTAAAAACGCAATTTCGCATGCCATTTGGTGCAGGGATGACTTTTCCTTGACACCTCAGGATCTGTGGACCCCACAGGATCCCCACCAACCCCACCACCCTCTTTCTTCTTCACCCATTCACCAATCACCTCAATACCTCTTCCCCAAAAACCCTTCACCTATCAAATCCCATCTTCTCTTCACCACTCACATCCATCCTTCATAAAACCCCACCGACCTCACCCTTCAAATTCAAACCACTTTCCCTCCCAAACCCACCCATACATGACCGAACCATGAGCCCCCCTCTCCTATATAAACCCTTCTTCACTCCTTCATTTTCACACAACCTAAAAACCACTTCTTCCCCCTTTGGCCGAACCACATAGCCTCCTCCATCTCCTCCATTTTTCTTCTTCTTCTACTCTCTTCTTTCTTCTTTTGCTCGAGGTCGAGCAAACCTTTTAAGTTTGGTGTGGTAAAAGCATTGCTTTTTGTTTTTCCATAACCATTTATGGCATCTAAGGCCAGAGAAACCTCTAGAAAGAGGAAGGGGAAGGCAAAAGCTTCCACCTCCGTGTCATGGGAGATGGAGAGATTCATCTCAAGGGTGCATCAAGACCACTTCTATAAAGTTGTGGCCTTGAAGAAGGTGATCCCCGAGGTCCCTTTTTCACTCAAAAAGAGTGAATATCCGGAGATCCGACATGAGATCCGAAGAAGAGGTTGGGAAGTTCTTACCAACCCCATTCAACAAGTCGGAATCTTAATGGTTCAAGAGTTCTATGCCAATGCATGGATCACCAAGAACCATGATCAAAGTGTGAACCCGGATCCAAAGAATTGGCTTACTATGGTTCGGGGGAATTACTTGGATTTTAGTCCGGAAAATGTGAGGTTGGCATGCAACTTGCCTATGATGCAAGGAGATGAACATCCTTACACAAGAAGGGTCAACTTTGATCAAAGGTTGGACCAAGTCCTCACTGACATTTGTGAAGAGGGCGCCCAATGGAAGAGAGATTCAAGAGGGAAGCCGGTTCAATTAAGAAGGCATGACCTCAAGCCCGTGGCTAGAGGATGGTTGGAGTTTATCCAACGCTCAATCATTCCTACTAGCAACCGGTCCGAAGTTACTCTAGACCGGGCCATCATGATTCATAGCATCATGATTGGAGAAGAAGTAGAAGTTCATGAGGTTATAGCCCAAGAACTCTATAAGGTGGCGGACAAGTCCTCTACCTTGGCAAGGTTAGCCTTCCCCCATCTCATTTGTCACCTCTGTAATTCAGTTGGAGTTGACATAGAGGGAGACATCCCCATTGATGAGGACAAGCCCATTACTAAGAAGAGGATGGAGCAAACAAGAGACCCCTCTCATCATGAGATCCCTGAGATGCCTCAAGGGATGCACTTTCCTCCACAAGACTATTGGGAGCAACTAAACACCTCCCTAGGAGAATTGAGTTCCAACATGGGACAACTAAGGGTGGAGCACCAAGAACACTCCATTCTCCTCCATGAAATTAGAGAAGATCAAAGAATCATGAGAGAAGAGCAACAAAGACAAGGAAGAGACATTGAGGAGCTCAAGCACTCCATAAGACCTTCAAAAGGAAGAACAAGCCGCCATCACTAAGGTGGACCCGTTCTTTAATCTCCTTGTTCTTTATTTTTCTGTTTTTTCGAAAATTTATGCTTATGGTTATCTATGTTTGTGTCTTATGATCATTAGTGTCTATGCCTTAAAGTTATGAATGTCCTATGAATCCATCATCTGTCTTAAATAAACAATGTTCTTAATTGAAAAAGAGAAGAATTGCATGAATTTTGAATTTTATAACAGATTAATTATTTTGATGTGGTGGCAACACTTTTGTTTTCTGAATGTATGCTTGAACAGTGCATATGTCTTTTGAATTTGTGGTTCATGAATGTTGGCTCTTGAAAGAATGATGAAAAAGGAGACATGTTACTGAGGATCTGAAAAATCATAAAAATGATTCTTGAAGCAAGAAAAAGCAGTGAATACAAAAAAAAAGAGAAAAAAACGAAAAAAAAGGAGAAAGAGAAAAAGAAAGAAAAAGCAAGAAATAAAGTTGTGATCCAAGGCAAAAAGAGTGTGCTTAAGAACCCTGGACACCTCTAATTGGGGACTCTAGCAAAGCTGAGTCACAATCTGAAAAGGTTCACCCAATTATGTGTCTGTGGCATGTATGTATCCGGTGGTAATACTGGAAGACAGAGTGCTTTGGGCCACGGCCAAGACTCATGAAGTAGCTGTGTTCAAGAATCATCATACTTAACTAGGAGAATCAATAACACTATCTAGATTCTGAGTTCCTAAAGAAGCCAATCATTCTGAATTTCAAAGGATAAAGTGAGATGCCAAAACTATTCAGAGGCAAAAAGCTAAAAGCCCCGCTCATCTAACTAATACTGATCTTCATAGATGTTTTTGGAATTCATTGCATATTCTCTTCTTTTATCTTATTTGATTTTCAGTTGCTTGAGGACAAGCAACAATTTAAGTTTGGTGTTGTGATGAGCGGATAATTTGTACGCTTTTTGGCATTGTTTTTAGTATGTTTTTAGTATGATCTAGTTAGTTTTTAGTATATTTTTATTAGTTTTTAGTTAAAAATCACTTTTATGGACTTTACTATGAGTTTGTGTGTTTTTCTGTGATTTCAGGTATTTTCTGGCTGAAATTGAGGGACCTAAGCAAAAATCTGATTCAGAGACTGAAAAGGACTGCAGATGCTGTTGGATTCTGACCTCCCTGCACTCGAAGTGAATTTTCTGGAGCTACAGAAGCCCAATTGGCGCGCTCTCAACGGCGTTGGAAAGTAGACATCCTGGGCTTTCCAGCAATATATGATAGTCCATACTTTGCCCAAGATTTGATGGCCCAAACCGGCGTTCAAAGTCACCCTCAGAATTCCCAGCGTTAAACGCCGGAACTGGCACAAGAATGGGAGTTAAACGCCCAAACTGGCACCAAAGCTGGCGTTTAACTCCAAGAAGAGTCTCTCCACGAAAAATGCTTCATTGCTCAGCCCAAGCACACACCAAGTGGGCCCGGAAGTGGATTTTTATGTCTTTTACTCATCTTTGTACACCCTAGGCTACTAGTTCTCTATATATAGGACCTTTTACTATTGTATTTACATCTTTGGATCTTAGATCATCTTGAGATCTTTGAATCTTTTGATCACTGGGAGGCTGGCCTCACGGCCATGCCTAGACCTTGTTCTTATGTATTTTCAACGGTGGAGTTTCTACACACCATAGATTAAGGTGTGGAGCTCTGCTGTACCTCGAGTATTAATGCAATTACTATCGTTCTTCTATTCAATTCAGCTTGTTCTTATTCCAAGATATTCATTCGCACTCAAGAACTTGATGAATGTGATGATTATGTGACGCTCATCATCATTCTCACTTATGAACGCGTGACTGACAACCACTTCCGTTCTACAAGCAAACAAGGCTCTAATGATTATCTCTTGGGTTCTTTAATCAGAATCTTCGTGGTATAGGCAAGAACTGATGGCGGCATTCAAGAGAATCCGGAAGGTCTAACCTTGTCTGTGGTATTCTGAGTAGGATTCAATGATTGAATGACTGTGACGTGCTTCAAACTCCTGAGGGCGGGGCGTTAGTGACAGACGCAAAAGAATCACTGGATTCTATTCCGGCCCGATCAAGAACCGACAGATGGATAGCCGTGCCGTGACAAGGTGCGTTGAACATTTCCACTGAGAGGATGGGAGGTAGCCACTGACAACGGTGAAACCCTTGCATAAGCTTGCCATGGAAAGGAGTAAGAAGGATTAGATGAAGACAGTAGGAAAGCAGAGAGACGGAAGGGAAAGCATCTTCATACACTTATCTGAGGCTCTCACCAATGATATACATAAGTATCTCTATCTTTATCTTTATGTTTCATTCATCATCTATACCCATTTGAGTCTGCCTGACTAAGATTTACAAGGTGACCATAGCTTGCTTCATACCAACAATCTCCGTGGGATCGACCCTTACTCGCGTAAGGTTTATTACTTGGACGACCCAGTGCACTTGCTGGTTAGTTGTGCGAAGTTGTAGTGATCACGATTTCGTGCACCAATAGCCAATAACAAGAACACTTTATTGCAATTCCTAGGGAGAACGACCCGAGGATTAAATACTTCAGTTTATAATTTTAGGGGTCTGTTTTAGTGACAAACAATCTTTTGTATGAAAGGATTATTGTTTGGTTTAGAAACTATACTTCGACGAGATTTGAATTGTGAAATTCTATACCATCAATTTTCCAATCATCAAAATGGCACCGTTGCCAGGGAATTGCAATGGTGTTGTGTTATTGGTCATTGTATATATGTGAATAGTGTGAATATCTTGCCTTTTGCTTCATTTGCTAATTATAGAATTTTGTTTCTCTTATTTTCCATGAGATTTTTGTTTCTTATTTTCTCTTCTCATCATGAATTCTCACGTTGGCTATAAGTGTGATTATAACTATGTTGTAGGAAATGGAGATTACAATGAAGAGATGTATCAAGGATGGGACAACCAAAGGTGGGAGGAGCCATATGCATATGATCAATCCTCATGGCAACAACCTCCACTAATGCACTATGAAGAAGAGCCATTCTATGATGCATAGCAATCCAATGGCTATGGTGAATCCCCTTGTGACCATCAAAAACCACCACCATACCTATGAGCCATATCCTCAACATAGCCATCAACCATACTCACAAGCCCCTTTTCACCAAACACCTCCATATGACCCCAATCCATATCCACCATACCAACCACCTTTTGAGTCATATGAACCATATATAGAACCACCACAATATCAATACTTCCAAGAACCACCTCCTCCATACCATGACCAAGATGAACCACCTCCAATGTATGAGAACTTTCAACCATAAGATGAATTCCACATTCCACCACAACCCTCCATGGAAGAATATACATGCCCATCTTTCAAGGAAGCAATGGATTGGCTTGAAGCAACCATCCGTGAGAAGTTAGATGCATGGAACTCATACCATATGTCCAAGGATGGGTGTGGAGGATAATTTATACACTTTTTAGCATTGTTTTCATATAGTTTTTAGTATGATTTAGTTACTTTTTAGTATATTTTTATTAATTGTTAAGAAAAATTCACATTTCTGGACTTTACTATAAGTTTGTGTATTTTTCTGTGATTTCAGGTATTTTTTGGCTGAAATTGAGGGACCTGAGCAAAAATCTGATTCAGAGGCTGACAAAGGACTGCTGATGCTGTTGGATTCTGACCTCCCTGCACTCGAAATGGAATTTTTGGATCTATAGAAGTCCAAATGGCGCGCTCTTAATTGCGTTGGAAAGCAGACATCCAGGGCTTTCCAGAAATATTTAGTTGTCCATACTTTGCTCGAGTTTAGACAATGCAAACTGGCGTTTAACACCAGCTTTCTGCCCTATTCTGGCGTTAAACGCCAGAAATAAGTTGCAAAGCAGAGTCAAACGCTAGAAACAAGTTATAAACTGGCGTTCAACTCCAAGGAAGACCTCTACACATGAAAACTTCAATGCTCAGTCCAAGCACACACCAAGTGGGCCCGAAAGTGGATTTCTGCATCATTTACTCATTTATGTACCCCTAGTAACTAGTCTAGTATAAATAGGACTTTTTACTATTGTATTTTCATCTTGGTATCTATCTTTGATCAGTTTATGCGATCTTAGACATTGGGGGCTGGCCTCACGGCCATGCCTGGACCTCTATCATTTATGTATTTTCAACGGTGGAGTTTCTACAGACCATAGATTAAGGGTGTGGAGCTCTGCTGTTCCTCGAGTATTAATGCAAAGTACTATTGTTCTTCTATTCAATTCATGCTTATTCTTATTCTAAGATATTCATTCGCACACAAGAACATGATGAATGTGATGATTATGTGACACTCATCACCATTCTCACTCATAAACGCGTGATTGACAACCACTTCCGTTCTACATGATAACAAGCTTGAATGTGTATCTCTTGGATTCCTGGTCCATGCGTTTGATTGCCTCTCCTGACAACAAAGCCTTCAATTCCTTGCGATCAGAGTTTTCGTGGTATAAGCTAGAATCAATTGGCAGCATTCTTGAGATCCGAAAAGTCTAAACCTTGTCTGTGGTATTCCGAGTAGGATTTTGGATGGGATGACTGTGACGAGCATCAAACTCACGATTGTAGGGCATGGTGACAGACGCAAAAGGATAGTAAATCCTATTCCTACACGATCGAGAACCGACAGATGATTAGCCCTACGTAACCCGTAGCTGGACCATTTTCACTGAGAGGATGGACGGTAGCCATTGACAACGGTGATTCCCCTACAAACTGCTTGCCATGGAAAGGAGTATGAAGGATTGGATGAAGGAAATAGGAAAGCAGAGATTCAGAAGGAACTACGCATCTCCATACGCTTATCTGAAATTTCCACCAATGAATTACATAAGTATCTCTATCTTATTTTATGTTTTATTTATCTTTTAATTATCAAAACTCTATAACCATTTGAATCCGCCTGACTGAGATTTACAAGGTGACCATAGCTTGCTTCAAGCTGACAATCTCCGTGGGATTGACCCTTACTCACGTAAGGTTTATTACTTGGATGACCCAGTACACTTGCTGGTTAGTTGTGCGAAGTTGTGAAAAAGAGTGATATTACAATTGTGCGTACCAAGTTGTTGGCGCCATTAAGATCACAATTTCGTGCACCAAGTTTTTGGCGCCGTTGCCGAGGATTGTTCAAGTTTGGGCAACTAATGGTTCATCTTGTTGCTTAGATTAGGTAACTTTTATTTTATTTTCAAAAAGTTTTCAAAATTTTTCTTCTTTTTTGTTTTTCCAAAATTTATTTTTGAAAAATCCAAAAAAATTATAAGATCATAAAAAACCAAAAATATTTTGTGTTTCTTGTTTGAGTCTAGTGTCAATTTTTAAGTTTGGTGTCAATTGCATGTTTTTAAAATTTGTGCATTTTTCGAAAATTCATGCATTGCATTCTTCATGATCTTCAAGTTGTTCTTGATAAGTCTTCTTGTTTGATCTTTAATTTTTCTTGTTTTGTGTCTTTTCTTGTTTTTCATATGCATTCTTGAATCCTTAGTGTCTAAGCATTAAAAATTTCTATGTTTGGTGTTGTTCATACCCTGGGTCGAGATGTCCGACCCGTGATGTTCTACAGACAAAGCGACCGACCTCTTCAGGTCAGGACAACCCGACCTCTTCTCAAAGAGCTCGGCCAAGTCACAGGAAAGCCCAAACTGCGGGCCCAAAAAGAGGAACACGTCCCAAATCCAAGGGCAGCCCAAGCCCATAGAGATAAAGGCGGTTCTCTTAAAAGATGACCTCACTTAAAGATAAGATAAAGATAAGATAAGATAACTAACTTATCTTATCCGCAGGAGGCCACATCTCACCATTATAAATACACTGGAGCACCCAGGTATAACTCATACTCTGATTCTACTCAATACCTGCTTAATACCCTTGCTAACTTAAGCATCGAAGTCCCTTGCAGATACTCCCCCCTCCGGGGACGAAGGAATCAGCACCATCACCAAGTCCAACAAGTCGGACACGGCGGCTCCAGCCACCATCATCAAGTCAGACACAACAGCTCCGACCAGTACAGAAGATCTCGTCCGAGATCGACCTACAGTTTCAGGTAACCCTCGGAACATTGGCGCCGTTGCCGGGGACCCTGGAAGTCATCCCAACACCATGGCGGACGACCATGACAATGATCATGATTCAGATCTAGAGGATAGAACGCCGCATAAAAACGCAGACGCCACCCCCAAAAGCACACCCCAAAACGGGGGAGATAAGTAACCTACAAACACAGAAATCATGGAAAGCACTACAAGCTCAACAAAACCGCCTCCAACAACTCGAAAAAGAAGACAAGCATCAATGGGAAGCCAAGAAGGACCTCTGAAGGGAAACTAGGTGACGCCGAGAGTTAAAAGATAAGCTCTTAAAACTCGAAGCTGATCTCAAAACCAAGACGGCTCGATCCAGTCACGAAGATAGCCCCCACAAAGATCAAGACCCATTCACCAAAGAGATCATGAAAGCTAAAGGTCCCAAAGGACTTTAAAGCTCCCAACATGACTTCGTACGACGGCACATTGGATCCAAGCTATCATCTTAGCAATTTCAAAAGCAGAATGTATCTCACGGAGGCCTCAGATGCAATCCATTATTCTCCATCTAGAAGGACAAAAGCTAAACATGCACCCAGCCTACTAGGAATCAAGCAAGGAGATCGGGAGAGTCTTCGTAACTACATGGAAAGATTCAATAAAACATGCATGGACATACAAAATTTACCAACAGAAGCTGCCATCATGGGTCTCATAAATGGCCTACGAGAAGGACCGTTTAGCGAATCTATATCAAAGAAGTACCCTACATCCCTGGACGAAGTACAAGAACGGGTGCAGAAGTACATCAACATGGAGGAGAATTCCCGACTTGGAGAAGCATCGAGGTTCGGTCCTGCCTACCGAGATAAAGATAAAGAATCCAAGAAAAAGGAAGATTGCTCCGGGGAGAAAATAAAAAAATATCACAACTACACCCCTCTTAGGGTATCCTTGGTAGACGTTTACAAAGAAGTCTGCCATACGGAGAAAATCCCCCCAGCTCGGCCACTTAAAGGCAAAAGAGGAGGAGGAAATCGGAATGAATACTGTGAATATCACCGACTTCGAGGGCATTCCACCAATGAATGCTTCGACTTAAAAAATGTCATAGAAAAATTAGTAAGAGAAGGAAACCTAGATCGGTTTTTGGCCAATCGAGACGAAGAACCAAGAAAAAGAAGAAGGGATGAGGATGTCGGACGATCTGAATGGTCACCTCGCACACCGGAAAGACACGTCCACGTGATACACGGCGGATTTGCTGGGGGAGAAATCTCCAAATCATCCCGCAAGCGACATCTCAAAGAAGTATACCATGTCGAAGGAAAGAAGGAGGCGCCAGACATCCCAGCAATCACGTTTACCAAAGAAGACGCATCCGGAATCAACTCAGGACACGACGACCCCATGGTCATCACAATCATATTAGCAAACGCCAACCTCCACCGTACATTAATTGACCAAGGCAGCTCTGCCAACATCTTATTCAAAACTGCCTTCGACAAGCTCGGCCTAGAAGAAAAAGAGCTAAGAGTATACCCGAACAGCCTGTTCGGACTTGAGGATACCCCAGTTCAACCACTGGGATACGTATCGCTACATACAACCTTCGGAAAGGGGAACCAATCCAGAACACTCAAGATAGACTACATCGTGGTCGACGTAAGCTCAGCCTACAATGCCTTAATAGGTCGGACAACGTTAAATCAACTCGGCGCAATAGTTTCAACTCCACATCTATGTATGAAATTCCCAACTGTGGAAGGGATAGCTACAATAAAAGCAGATCAAAAGATGGCGCGTCGCTGTTACAACGAGAGTCTAAACCTCCAAGGCAAAGGAGGAGAGTTCCACACAATCGAGCTCGATGGAGTTCAGAGACAAGAAGAACTCCGACCACGACCCGAAGGAGAAGTAGAAAGAGTCCAGATCGGAGACACCTCGGATAAAACAACTAATATTGGCACGATCTTGAAAGGAAACACAAAGGAATCACTAATACGGTTCCTATGAGATAATGTTGATCTTTTTGCATGGAAAGCTGCCGACATGCCAGGCATTGATCCCGAACTAATGTGGGTGTTTTAGAGGAGCATTGAGGGGAGCCTCCTCATCTGGACACTAAGTTTTTAGGGGATCCTACTCTTCTCCGTTCTGAGCTAGGTAGTGTCCGACCTATTTTTTTATAGATAATTTTCTTTTATTGATTGTGATCTTTGTCCTTTTTTCTACTGTGTAACTGTTTTCCTGGCTTCCTTTCAGAAATGGTGAGCTCTTCTGATTCAATGAAACTATTTCGTAAGGCGAAAAAGGCAGTGGCTGCGTCGAACTTGTCGAGGAAGACGTCCGGAGAGGGGTCTTCGTAACTGCCTCTGAAGAACCAGAATATGATCCCCAGGGGCCGAGGAAAATCATCCCAACCCTTCGAGTTCGGATGGTTTCTACGGATCCGCCCATGGTGACCTCTGGTGTGACCTCCTCTCCTACTGCAGTTGGTCCTCCTCCCAAGAAGCCAAGGACTGTCGGCCCTTATAATCTGGATGACAAGGAATTTGATGGTGTGGCAAGGTTCCTCTTGATGACGTGTCGATTCTCCATCATCTCAATTTTATATCGAGCAATAGTGTTCGGATGGCCAATCTTAGTGCATCTTTTTCCCGGGTTGTCAAGGACTCTCCGGTCCATGCTACCAAGGCCTTTCTAGAGGATGCTAAGGCCGACTATGACAAGATAAAGGTTCTGAAGGATGAATTTGAGGCCAAGGCTATTAAAGTGGAGCTTGATGTCGAGTGGGAGAAGGCTCAGGCTACGGCGGAGGCGACTGCTAACCTGGCCGAGGAATGGCCAAGAAAGCCAAGGAAAGCTATACCCGGACCTATGGCGAGCTGTTGGAAAATAGGGAGAGACTTCAATCTGCTCAAGATGATTACACCGAGCTTCAGGGCCACATGGTAAGCAGCATGACCGATATGTATGAAAATCTGAAGGCCCAGGTTCAGGTTCTTTCTCCCGATGTCGACCTTTCTTCATTCAGTATGGACAACGTAGTGGAGGATGGCAAGATTGTGCCTGCCCCATATGATGATGATGAGGATCCTCCTCTTGTGCCACCAGCTAAGGTTTCTACAGCTTCAGCTACTGCAGCCCCTTCTGCCGAGGTGGTCCTTCCTGGGCCTAAACCTGATTTGGAGATTCTAAATGGGTCGGATGGAGTTGTTAGTGCCACTCCGATCTCAACTGTCCCACCTTCTTTCAAAGATGTAGCTACCAGGGTAAACTTGGAACCCTTATGATGTTCTTTTTATATCTTTGTTTTGATTATGTATTGATATGGCCCGGTCTGTGGACCTTTTGAACTTTGGCTATGTATGTCTTCATGGATGACTTTCCGACACTTTTACTAGTTGCTTCTTAGCAACTTTTTGCTTTTAATCAAAAATACTTTCAACTCTAGGGTTGCTTTCAGCCCTTAAGCCTTTAATGTTTTTAACCTTTGTGTTTGCTGGATATAGGAATTTGGCTTTTGTTCTTTCGATCCTTACATGGTCTTTTGTGTCTTGGCGACGTGATCCTTTTGTGAGCTCTTATGCCCTAGGGTATAGATGTTTGGGAGTCCCTGGTTCGACACCTTTTGAGGTAGTGTTCATTTTTATGGGGTTTGACATCTTTTGGATCATGCCTTTTCTTTGGTCGTGTTGGTAACTTTTTGTTTTGGTTACGTCTTTCTTACGTCTTGCCGTCCGGACTTCGTAGTCAAGTTCCAATAACTTTTCAGGTAGTGTTCTCTTGTGGAACCTTTTCTTTTTAGTTTATTTGGACGACTTTTTAGCCTTATTTTGAGATCGTACTTTTACTTTTTGAGTAACGTCTCCTTTTAGGAGTTTGTACCCTTTTAGCTAAGCCCTTTGGCGCTAGGTTTTTCAACTTTTTTGGCCTTTACTTGTTCCCTTTTTAGTGATCCTTTTTATTGGTCCGACTTCTCTGTCGGGCTTTCACAAGTTATTTTTCGTAATCCCATTTCTAGTCTGACCTCGTCAGGTCGCTTTATATGGGTTACTTTTTATAACTTCTTGCATTAACTTTGAGCTTTGTCGCTTCACCTTGCCGACCTCTTTTTTGGACAGGCGATGAATTTTGCATTTTTTTAACGTAAATTAATGCGTCTTGGTAGGAAACTTTTTAGGGGATTGAAAACTTTTATTCAAATGATAAGATAAAAATATAAATAAGAGTGTGTACATGTAAGTGCTTACCCTTCTAGTTCGGGCAGCTTTTAGGTCTTGGCCTGGCGCCTCATTAAAAAACATTTTAGGAAAAAGAGTGCGCCTTGGCCTAAGATCTTTACCTTTTTTTAGCTATAGTACCTTCAAAGGAGGAGGATCGTAGGGGCTCAGCTCTTCACCCCTTACTTTGAACTTCTTTCCTGTGTCTCTGATGAGCGGATATTTTATACGCTTTTTGGGGGTAATTTCATGTAGATTTTAGCATGTTTTAATTAGTTTTTAGTTAAATATTATTAGTTTTTAAGCAAAAATCATATTTCTGGACTTTACTATGAGTGTGTGTATTTTTCTGTGATTTCAGGTATTTTCTGGCTGAAATTGAGGGAGTTGAGCAAAAATCTGACTTAGGCTGAAAAAGGACTGCTGATGCTGTTGGATCCTGACCTCCCTGCACTCGAAATGGATTTTCTGGAGCTACAGGAGTCCAATTGGCGCGCTCTCAACGGCGTTGGAAAGTAGACATCCAGGGCTTTCCAGCAATATATAATAGTCCATACTTTGCGCAAGGATAGACGACGTAACTTGGCGTTAAACGCCAAGTACACGCTGCTATCTGGAGTTAAACGCCAGAAAAACGTCATGATCTGGAGTTGAACGCCCAAAACACGTCATAACCTGGAGTTTAACGCCAAGAAAGGCCTCTACTCGTGGATAGCTTTAATCTCAGCCCCAGCACACACCAAGTGGGCCCCAGAAGTGGATTTCTGCACCAATTATCTTAGTTTATTCATTTTCTGTAAACCTAGGTTACTAGTTTACTATTTAAACAACTTTTACAGACTTATCTTGTACCTCATGACATTTTCAGATCTGAATTACATACTTTTGACGGCATGAGTCTCTAAACTCCATTGTTGGGGGTGAGGAGCTCTGCAGCGTCTCGATGAATTAATACAATTCCTTTGTTTTTCATTCAAACACGCTTGTTCTTGTCTAAGATGTTTATTCGCGCTTAACTGTGAAGAAGGTGATGATCCGTGACACTCATCACCTTCCTCAATCCATGAACGTGTGCCTGACAACCACCTCCGTTCTACATTAGACTGAATGAATATCTCTTAGATTCCTTAATCAGAATCTTCGTGGTATAAGCTAGATTGATGGCGGCATTCATGAGAATCCGGAAAGTCTAAACCTTGTCTGTGGTATTCCGAGTAGGATTCTGGGATTGAATGATTGTGACGTGCTTCAAACTCCTGAGGGCTGGGCGTTAGTGACAGACGCAAAAGAATCAATGGATTCTATTCCAACCTGATTGAGAACCGACAGATGATTAGCCGTGCTGTGACAGAGCATAGGAACGTTTTCACTGAGAGGATGGGAGGTAGCCATTGACAACGGTGACACCCTACATAGAGCTTGCTATAGAATGGGTTTTGCGTGTGGGAAGAGGATCTCAAGGAAAAGTAGAAATTCAAAGGACAAAGCATCTCCAAAACTCCAACATATTCTCCATTACTGCACAACAAGTAACGCTAGTACTCTTTATTATTCCAACTTACAATTTTAAGTAGTTTGGCTTCTTACAAGTAAAATCCAAATAACATTATTGGCATCCTGACTAAGATTAATAAAATAAGTATTAATTGCTTCAAACCAATAATCTCCGTGGGATCGACCCTTACTCACGTAAGGTATTACTTGGACGACCCAGTGCACTTGCTGGTTAGTTGAACGAAGTTGATCTTGGACCAGGCTCTATTATCATATTCCATAAAGAGATACAATTTCGTCCACCAAGTTTTTGGCGCCGTTGCCGGGGATTATTGAGTTTGGACAATTGAAGGCTTATTTTATTTCTTAGATTAGGAATAATTTATTTTTATTTTTATCCTTATTTTTATTATAGAGTCATTAAATCAATATTGATAGGATAGTTTCTTTTCAAAAATTTCTTCTCAAAATTTATTATTTTTCTTTTAATTAATTGCTAATTTTCGTGAGTTAGTGTCTTATTCTAAGTTTGGTGTCAATCGCATATCTCATATTTTTCTTTAAAATTTTCGACTTGTGATTTTTGTTCTTCATTAATCTTCAAGTTGTTCTTGCTTATTTTTCTTGTTTGATCTTGAGTTTTTCTTGCTTTGTGTCTTTTCTTGTTTCACTTGTGTTCCTTTTAAAGCACTAATTGGAATATCTGCATCAAGTGTCATATTTATTCCCAATTGGCTAAAGCATTGGGTTATATTCTTGATAAGGGAGCACCAGTACTTTTGAAAATCTTTTTCAAAAATAATTTTTCTTGATTTAATCTTGTGCCAAACTTTAAGTTTGGTGTTTTCTTGTTAATCTTTTCATAATTTTCGAAAATTTTATTAAAGTTTTCTAAAAATTTTAAGTTTGGTGTTCTTTCTTGTGTTCTTGGTGTTCTTGTGAATCTTCAAAGTGTTCTTGAGTTTTTCTTGTGTCTTGATCTTAAAATTTTTAAGTTTGGTGTTCCTTGGTGTTTTCCCTCCAAAAATTTTCGAAAATAAGGAACATTAGATCTAAAAATTTTAAGTCTTGTGTCTTTTGTGTGTTTTTCTCTTTCATCATAAAAATTCAAAAAAAAAATTTATTTTCTAACTATTTTTAAAACTATATTTTCGAAATTTTTAATATAAAATTCAAATTTCAATTTCAAATTTTTCGAAAAATAAAATAAAATTAAATAAAATAATTTTCTTTCACAAAATATCTTCAAAATATTTTTATATCTATATCCCATTTTTTGTTATTCCATTACTATAAAATAAATAATTCTCAACATATAAATTCTCAACTTGTATTCCATTATGGAAGTAAGTATGAATGGACAGTCCAAGAGGACTCTGGGGTCATATGCTAACCCCACTACTGCTTCATATGGGAGTAGTATCTGTATACCCTCCATTGGAGTTAGTAGCTTTGAGCTGAATCCTCAGCTCATTATCATGGTGCAGCAAAACTGCCAGTATTCTGGTCTTCCACATGAAGAACCTACAGAGTTTTTGGCACAATTTCTGCAAATTGCTGATACAGTACATGATAAGGAAGTAGATCAGGATATCTACAGATTATTACTGTTTCCATTTGCTGTAAAAGATCAAGCTAAGAGGTGGTTAAATAACCAGCCTAAGAACAGCATAAAAACATGGAAACAGCTGTCAGAAAAATTCCTGAATCACTATTTCCCTCCCAAACGGATGACACAGCTAAGGCTGAACATCCAAGGCTTCAAACAAGGAGATAATGAATCCCTTTATGATGCTTGGGAGAGATACAGAGAGATGCTAAGAAAATGCCCCTCTGAAATGTTTTCAGAATGGGTGCAATTAGACATCTTCTACTATGGGCTTACAGAAAAAGCTCAGATTTCTCTAGACCACTCAGCTGGTGGATCTATACATATGAGAAAAATAATTGAAGAAGCTCAAGAGCTTATTGATACAGTTGCCAGAAATCAGCATCTGTACCTAAGCAGTGAATCCTCTATGAAAGAAAAAGCTAAAACAGTAACTGCAGAACTCAGTCCAGTGGATCAGGCTAATGAATTCAATCAGCAATTAGATTTTCTAACTCAGCAGCTAGCCGAATTCAAGGAAATATTACAGGAAACAAGAATGGCCAACAGGAACATGGAAGCACAATTAAGGCAGACAGAAAAGCAACTGTCAAAACAAATAACAGAAGAATGCCAAGCAGTTCAATTAAGAAGTGGGAAAACATTAAATACCTCACTTCAAAGCAGCAGGAAACCAAGAAATGAACAAGAGGATACTCAAAATCCCTCTGAGGACAATCAGAGCCCAGAGAGGAACAGAGCTGGCGCTGAACGCCCAGACCATGCTCATTCCTGGCGTTCAACGCCAGAAACAAGCATGGATCCGGCGTTGAACGCCCAAAGGGAGCATGGTTCTGGCGTTCAAACGCCAGTGACAAACAAGGAAGTGGCGTCTAATGCCACTCCAGCTCCCACCACTGGCATTCAAATGCCAGTAGGGAATCAGTCACATACAAGTGCTGACCTTTCTAAAAAGGCTTCCCAACCCACTTCTGTAGGTAATAAACCTGCAGCAACTAAGGTTGAGGAATACAAAGCCAAAATGCCTTATCCTCAAAAACTCCGCCAAGCGGAACAGGATAAGCAATTTGCTCGCTTTGCAGACTATCTCAGGACTCTTGAAATAAAGATTCCGTTTGCAGAAGCACTTGAGCAAATACCCTCTTATGCTAAGTTCATGAAAGAAATCTTAAGTCATAAGAAGGATTGGAGGGAAACTGAAAAAGTCTACCTCACTGAAGAATGCAGTGCAGTCATTCTGAAAAGCTTACCTGAGAAGCTTAAAGATCCTGGGAGCTTTATGATACCATGCACATTAGAGGGTAATTGTACCAAGCAAGCTTTATGTGATCTTGGGGCAAGTATCAACTTAATACCTGCATCTACTATCAGAAAGCTTGGTTTAACTGAAGAAATTAAACCAACCAGGATATGTCTTCAACTTGCTGATGGCTCCGTTAAGTACCCATCAGGCGTGATTGAAGACATGATTGTCAAGGTTGGGCCATTTGCCTTTCCTACTGACTTTGTGGTGCTGGAAATGGAGGAGCACAAGAGTGCAACTCTCATTCTAGGAAGACCTTTCCTAGCAACTGGCCGAACCCTCATTGATGTCCAACAAGGGGAAGTAACCTTGAGAGTCAATGAGGAGGAGTTCAAGTTAAATGTTGTCAAAGCAATGCAACATCCAGACACCCCAAATGACTGCATGAGTGTTGATATTATTGATTCTCTGGTAAGAGAGGTCAATATGGCTGAGAGTTTGGAATCAGAGCTAGAGGACATCTTTAAAGATGTTCAGCCTGATTTGGAGGAGTCAGAGAAGATAATAGAACCTCTGAAAATCCCTCAAAAAGAGGAGAAACCTCCAAAACCCGAACTCAAACCATTACCACCATCCCTGAAATATGCATTTCTGGGAGAAGGTGATACCTTTCCTGTAATTATAAGCTCTACCTTAGAGCCACAGGAAGAGGAAGCACTAATTCAAGTGCTAAGGACGCACAAGACAGCTCTTGGGTGGTCCATTAGTGATCTTAAGGGCATTAGCCCAGCTAGATGCATGCACAAAATCTTGCTGGAGGATGACGCCAAGCCAGTGGTTCAACCACAAAGGCGGTTGAATCCAGCTATGAAAGAAGTGGTGCAGAAGGAGGTCACTAAATTACTAGAGGCTGGGATTATTTATCCTATTTCTGACAGCCCCTGGGTGAGCCCTGTCCAAGTCGTCCCTAAGAAAGGTGGCATGACAGTGGTTCATAATGAAAAAAATGAACTGGTTCCTACAAGAACAGTTACAGGGTGGCGTATGTGCATTGATTATAGAAGGCTCAATACAGCCACCAGAAAGGATCATTTTCCTTTACCATTCATAGACCAGATGCTAGAAAGACTAGCAGGTCATGAATACTACTGCTTCCTGGATGGATATTCAGGTTATAATCAAATTGCAGTAGATCCCCAGGATCAGGAGAAAACGGCATTCACATGCCCATCCGGAGTATTTGCATACAGAAGGATGCCATTTGGCTTGTGCAATGCACCTGCAACTTTTCAGAGGTGCATGCTCTCAATTTTCTCTGATATGGTAGAAAAATTCCTGGAAGTCTTCATGGATGACTTTTCAGTATTCGGAGACTCATTCAGTTCCTGCCTTAACCATTTAGCACTTGTTCTGAAAAGATGCCAAGAGACTAACCTGGTTTTAAACTGGGAAAAATGTCACTTTATGGTGACTGAAGGAATTGTCCTTGGACACAAAATTTCGAACAAGGGAATAGAGGTGGATCAAGCCAAGGTAGAAGTAATTGAAAAATTACCACCACCTGCTAATGTTAAGGCAATCAGAAGCTTTCTGGGGCATGCAGGATTCTATAGGAGGTTTATAAAGGATTTTTCTAAAATTGCCAAACCTCTGAGCAACCTGCTAGCTGCTGACACGCCATTTGTCTTTGATAAAGAGTGTCTGCAGGCATTTGAGACCCTGAAAGCTAGATTGGTTACAGCACCAATCATTTCTGCACCAGACTGGACATTACCATTTGAATTAATGTGTGATGCCAGTGACCATGCCATTGGTGCAGTGTTGGGACAAAGGCATGACAAGCTTCTACACGTCATTTACTATGCCAGCCGTGTTCTAAATGATGCCCAGAAGAATTACACAACCACAGAAAAAGAGCTACTGGCAGTGGTTTACGCCATTGACAAATTCAGATCCTATTTAGTAGGATCAAAAGTGATTGTGTACACTGATCATGCTGCTCTTAAATATCTACTCACAAAGCAGGATTCAAAACCCAGACTTATAAGATGGGTGTTGCTTCTGCAAGAGTTTGATATAGAAATAAGAGACAGAAAAGGGACAGAGAATCAGGTAGCAGACCACCTGTCCCGAATAGAACCAGTAGAAGGGGCGTCCCTCCCTCTCACTGAGATCTCTGAAACCTTTCCGGATGAGCAACTCTTTGCCATCCAGGAAGTGCCATGGTTTGCAGACATTGCAAACTACAAGGCAGTGAGATTCATACCCAAAGAGTACAGTAGGGTGCAATCAAAGAAACTAATCACAGATGCAAAGTACTATCTTTGGGATGAACCATATCTCTTCAAGAGATGTGCAGACGGAGTAATCCGTAGGTGTGTGCCTAAAGAAGAAGCACAGAAGATCCTTTGGCATTGCCATGGATCACAGTATGGAGGACATTTTGGAAGTGAGCGAACAGCCACAAGAGTCCTCCAAAGTGGCTTCTACTGGCCTACTCTCTATAAAGATTCCCGAGCATTTGTGCTTAATTGTGACAGTTGCCAAAGATCAGGCAACTTACCCCACAGTTATGCCATGCCTCAACAAGGAATCTTGGAGATTGAGCTGTTTGATGTATGGGGCATTGACTTCATGGGACCTTTCCCACCATCATACTCAAACACTTATATTCTGGTGGCAGTGGATTATGTATCCAAATGGGTGGAGGCTATTGCAACACCCACTAATGACACTAAAACAGTGTTGAAATTCCTCTAGAAATATATCTTCAGCAGATTTGGTATCCCTAGAGTGTTAATCAGTGATGGGGGCACTCATTTCTGCAATAAACAGCTTTATGCTGCTCTGGTTCGTTATGGAGTTAGCCACAGGGTAGCTACTCCATATCATCCACAAACTAATGGGCAAGCTGAAGTCTCAAATAGAGAGCTCAAAAGAATCCTGGAATGGACTGTAATTAACCGTAGAAAGGATTGGGCAAGAAGCTTGGATGATGCTCTGTGGGCATACAGAACAGCATTCAAGACCCCCATAGGGACCTCTCCATACCAGCTTGTGTATGGAAAGGCATGTCACTTGCCAGTGGAACTGGAACATAAGGCCTATTGGGCAACCAGATTCCTGAACCTTGATGCCAAGCTAGCTGGAGAAAAACGATTGCTCCAGTTAAATGAGCTAGAGGAATTTAGACTCAATGCTTTCGAAAATGCAAAGATTTACAAAGAGAAAGCGAAAAAATGGCATGATAAGAAATTGTCATCCAGAGTCTTTGAGCCGGGGCAGAAAGTTCTGCTATTTAACTCTAGGCTCAAATTATTCCCCGGGAAATTAAAATCCCGGTGGAGAGGTCCATATGTCATTACAAACGTATCACCATATGGATACATAGAGCTTCAGGATAATGACTCTAACAAAAAGTTCATTGTTAATGGACAAAGAGTCAAACATTATCTTGAAGGCAATTTTGAGCAAGACTGCTCAAAGCTGAGACTCGATTAAAAACTCAGTAATAAGTCCAGCTAATGACATTAAAGAAGCGCTTGCTGGGAGGCAACCCAGCCATTTACAAAGTATATTTACTAATTATATAAATTTTTTTTTTACAGGTATATGTCCAAGTATCTTCACAAGGTAAAATAGCAATTGGTTGGATTCACAGAGTTATAAAGGAAATTGGAAGCTCACTGGCGTGAAAAAGCCAGTAAGAAACACTTTGGGCGTCAAACGCCCAAAAGAAGCACCCACTGGGCGTTTAACGCCAGTAAGGGTAGCCATTTGGGCGTTAAACGCCAGAAAGGAGCATCTTCTGGGCGTTAAACGCCAGAAAGATGCACCTTCTGGGCGTTTAACGCCAGTCTGCTAGCATCCTGGGCGTTCAGAAAAACGCCCAGTGACAAAGGACTTCCTGGCGTTCAACGCCAGAAAGAAGCACCAAATGGGCGTTGAACGCCCAGGAGAAGCAACTATTGGGCGTTAAACGCCCAACACATGCATCATGTGGGCGTTTAACGCCAGGATGGTGGGGAGGAGGTAAATTTCGTTTCTCTTTACAAATTTTCTAATTTTTTTATGTTCCAATTCATGATTTCTTGCATAAACATATTTTAAATTATCATCCCTGAATTCAAATTAGTGTTCTAAAAACTCAAATTTCCAAAATCCCTTTTTCAAAAATATCAAATGTATCTTAATTCATAAACACTGATCTTTTTCCAATCCAATTCTTTTTCAAATATTTTTAATTTCTTCTCATATCTTTTTCAACTCATCTTATCTTTTTTCGACAATGCCTTTCCTTCTACTCCTCTCCTTTCCTTTCTTTTGCTTGAGGATAAGCAAACCTCTAAGTTTGGTGTGATTTGCCATGATCACTGAGCTAAAACTCATTAAGATCATGGCACCTAAGAGAACAGGAAGAGCAAGGATGTGAACTTAAGGGAGCTGAAGCGTCAGAAATTAATCCTTGAAGGCACCCCACAGACTAGAGGAACATCCACTTCCCAAAATACAGGTTGTTAAGTTCTAATTCCAGCTTTAACTCTGTGATAGTATTATTATAGGATTTTACCTTAGAAGTTATATTTAGCAGTAGTAGTAATTAGTATGTCTATATTGATTTTATTTCCAATTAAGCTATAATTTATTTTTCTCATCATCATCAGGCATAAATAAAGTAGTAGAATTTTTTTTAGAATAAAGAAGTAATTTATATTTATGAGTTCTTAGTAATAAAGACTATAATTAATTATATGTGGTGGCAATACTTTTTGTTCTCTGAATGAATGCTTGAACAATGCATAAATTGTACCTTGAATTTGATGAATATTGGCTCCTGAAAGGATGAGGAACACGAAAAATATTATTGATGATCTGAAAAATCATGAAATTGATTCTTGAAGCAAGAAAAAGCAGTTCAAAAAAAAAATTTACAATCAAAAGGAATAAAAGCCAAGCAGCCCTTAAAACCAAAAGGCAAGGGTAAAGAGGATCCGAGGCTTTGAGCATCAATGGATAGGAGGGCCCAAGGAAATAAAATCCAGGCCTAAGCGGCTAAACCAAGCTGTCCCTAACCATGTGCTTGTGGCATGCAGGTCCAAGTTACAAGCTTGAGACTGAGTGGTTAAAGTCGTGATCCAAGGAAAAAGAGTGTGCTTAAGAGCTCTGGACACCACTAACTGGGGACTTTAGCAAAGCTAAGTCACAATCTGAAAAGGTTCACCCAGTTATGTATCTGTGGCATTTATGTATCTGGTGGTAATACTGGAAAACAAAGTGCTTAGGGCCACAGCCAAGACTCATAAAATAACTGTGTTCAAGAATCAACATACTACACTAGGAGAGTCAATAATACTATCTGAATTCTGAGTTCCTAAGGATGCCAATTATTCTGAAAATTTAGAGATACAGGGGGATGCCAAAACTGTTCAGAAACAAAAAGCTACAAGCCCCGCTCATCTAATAAGAATATGAGCTTCATGTTGAAACTCTAAAATATTATTACTTCTTAATTTCTGTTAAAACCTATTTTATTTATCTAGTTGCTTGAGGACAAGCAACAGTTTAAGTTTGGTGTTGTGATGAGCGGATATTTTATACGCTTTTTGGGGGTAATTTCATGTAGATTTTAGCATGTTTTAATTAGTTTTTAGTTAAATATTATTAGTTTTTAAGCAAAATCATATTTCTGGACTTTACTATGAGTGTGTGTATTTTTCTGTGATTTCAGGTATTTTCTGGCTGAAATTGAGGGAGCTGAGCAAAAATCTGACTTAGGCTGAAAAAGGACTGCTGATGCTGTTGGATCCTGACCTCCCTGCACTCGAAATGGATTTTCTGGAGCTACAGGAGTCCAATTGGCGCGCTCTCAACGGCGTTGGAAAGTAGACATCCAGGGCTTTCCAGCAATATATAATAGTCCATACTTTGCGCAAGGATAGACGATGTAACTTGGCGTTGAACGCCAAGTACACGCTGCTATCTGGAGTTAAACGCCAGAAAAACGTCATGATCCGGAGTTGAACGCCCAAAACACGTCATAACCTGGAGTTTAACGCCAAGAAAGGCCTCTACTCGTGGATAGCTTTAATCTCAGCCCCAGCACACACCAAGTGGGCCCCAGAAGTGGATTTCTGCACCAATTATCTTAGTTTATTCATTTTCTGTAAACCTAGGTTACTAGTTTACTATTTAAACAACTTTTACAGACTTATCTTGTACCTCATGACATTTTCAGATCTGAATTACATACTTTTGACGGCATGAGTCTCTAAACTCCATTGTTGGGGGTGAGGAGCTCTGCAGCGTCTCGATGAATTAATACAATTCCTTTGTTTTCCATTCAAACACGCTTGTTCTTGTCTAAGATGTTTATTCGCGCTTAACTGTGAAGAAGGTGATGATCCGTGACACTCATCACCTTCCTCAATCCATGAACGTGTGCCTGACAACCACCTCCGTTCTACATTAGACTGAATGAATATCTCTTAGATTCCTTAATCAGAATCTTCGTGGTATAAGCTAGATTGATGGCGGCATTCATGAGAATCCGGAAAGTCTAAACCTTGTCTGTGGTATTCCGAGTAGGATTCTGGGATTGAATGATTGTGACGTGCTTCAAACTCCTGAGGGCTGGGCGTTAGTGACAGACGCAAAAGAATCAATGGATTCTATTCCAACCTGATTGAGAACCGACAGATGATTAGCCGTGCTGTGACAGAGCATAGGAACGTTTTCACTGAGAGGATGGGAGGTAGCCATTGACAACGGTGACACCCTACATAGAGCTTGCTATAGAATGGGTTTTGCGTGTGGGAAGAGGATCTCAAGGAAAAGTAGAAATTCAAAGGACAAAGCATCTCCAAAACTCCAACATATTCTCCATTACTGCACAACAAGTAACGCTAGTACTCTTTATTATTCCAACTTACAATTTTAAGTAGTTTGGCTTCTTACAAGTAAAATCCAAATAACATTATTGGCATCCTGACTAAGATTAATAAAATAAGTATTAATTGCTTCAAACCAATAATCTCCGTGGGATCGACCCTTACTCACGTAAGGTATTACTTGGACGACCCAGTGCACTTGCTGGTTAGTTGAACGAAGTTGATCTTGGACCAGGCTCTATTATCATATTCCATAAAGAGATACAATTTCGTCCACCAGTCTCCATAACGTAGCTCAATATGCTCCAGAGAGAGCATTCTGATTACTGTATAAACCCATGCTGGATTGCTAGTCAACACTACCTTCATTCCTGGGGAGAAACCTTCAGTGGGGATCTTTTTGTTTCTCCATCCTCTGGGTTCTTTCTTCTTTTTGGAAACCTCCTTCTTGGTAGATGATGCATTCCCAACACCAAACTTAGGTTTGATGTCAGGAAAAATTTTATTGATTGTTGCCAAGGGAAATTTGAGCTGCAGCTTCTGCTGTGTATCTTCAGGGGGTTTTTGAAGGTTTGGATCAATAAGCTCAGCCTGCATGCACCTCTCTTCTTCACCTGTTGAATGTATATCTTTGAAGACATGAAAGACCAGTTGCTCATTATGCACTCTAAGCACTAATTCACCCACTTCTACATCAATCAGAGCTCTTCCAGTGGCTAGAAATGGTCTTCATATAATTATAGAGGCATTCTCATCCTCCCCTGTGTCAAGAATCACAAAGTCTGCTGGGAGGAAGAACTTAACCACTTTGACCAAGATATTCTCCACTAATCCGTATGCAGGCTTCATAGATTTGTCTGCCATATGTAATGCTATCTTTGTGGGTTGTGCCTCTTGGATTTGCAGCTTCTTCATCATAGATAAGGGCATTAGATTTATGCTTGCCCCCATATCACATAAGGCTTTCTCAAAGGTTGTGCTCCCAATGGTGCATGGAATTTGAAAGCTCCCTGAATCTGGCATCTTCCTTGGCAAGTTATTCTGAATTATAGCACTACATTCCTTAGTCAGGACTACTGTCTCATCTCCCTTTAAATGCTTTTTCTTTGACAACAGCTCCTTCATGAACTTGACATAGATAGGCATTTGCTCCAAAACCTCAGCAAAAAGAATATTGATTTGTAACTTTCTGAAGACTTCCAAAAACTTTGAAAACTGCTTATCCTTGGTCTCCTTTTGAAGTCTCTGAGGATACGGCATCTTAGGCTTGTACTCAGGAGCCTTTGACAGTGTAGGATAAGTGTCAAGAGAGTCTGGGAATGGGTTGTCCGCACGCTTTGGAGGGGCGTGCTGTACTTCTTCCTTCTTCTCCTCTGGAGCTTCTTTTTCAACTAACTCTTTATTTACCTTGGTCTCAGAGCCAGCTACTTTACCAATTCTCAGTTGAATAACCTTGCAATCTTTTTCAACTGGCTCCTCATCAACTTGTGCTTCCATACTTGCCACTTGTCCACTTATCAAGGTGATAGCCTTGCATTCCTCTCTTGGATTTGGAATTGTGTTACCAGGAAGGCTATTAGTGGTCCTCTGATCAATTTCATTAACTCTGGTGGCTATTTGACCCATCTGAATCTCCAAATTCTTGATCAATGCTTTGGTTTCCTGCACAAAACTCTTCATCATTTTCCAATTAGAATCTTCTTGGGATTTAGAATTTGCCTGTGGAGGTGGTTGTTGTTGATGAGATTGAAATTGACGGTTATTGTAATTGTTCTGTTGGAAGCCGCCCTGAGAATTATTGTTGAAGTTTTGAGGTCTCTGAGGTTGGTCTCTCCACCCAAAATTTGGGTGATTTCTCCACCCTTGGTTGTAGGTCTGAGAATAGGGATCATTATTGGGATTTCTAGGAACACTTCCCATGTAATTGACCTGTTCAGAAGTGGGTTGGGCATAATCATAATTATCATTTTGCACAAAGTTACCTGTCATGTCATAAGAGACCTCTTGAGGTAGATTTTAGGTGTTGATAGCTAAGACTTGCATGCCAACTATGTGTTGAGTAAGTAGACTTATTTGCTGAGACATAAGCTTGTTCTGAGCAAGAATAGCATTAAGAGCGTCTACCTCCATGACATCCTTTTTCTGAGGAGCCTCAGAGTTCACAGGATTCCTGTTAGATGAGTATAAATATTGGTTGCTAGCAACCAATTCAATAAGCTCAATATTCTCCTTCGGTGTCTTCTTCTTGTGCAATGAACCACTAGCAGAATTATCTAAGCACATCTTGGACATTTCACCCAAACCTTCATAAAAGATATCTAGTTGTGTCCATTTGGAGAACATGTCCAGAGGGCATTGCCTAGTCAGTAGCTTGTATCTCTCCCAAGCTTCATACAGAGTTTCACCATCCTTCTACCTGAAGGTTTGAACCTCCACCCTAAGCTTAGTCAGCTTCTTTGGTGGGAAAAATTTAGTGAGAAACTCAGTAACCACCTTGTTCCAAGTATCCAAACTCTCCTTAGGTTGAGAATCTAGCCATAGCTTTGCTCCATTCCTCAAAGCAAATGGGAAGAACATGAGTTTGTACACCTGGTGTGCGAAATTGTGATCACTACTTTTCACAACTCAAATAATCCCTAGTAATGGCCCCAAAGACTTGGTGCTCAATACCATGGCATAAACACAACTTTGCACAACTAACCAGCAAGTGCACTGGGTCGTCCAAGTAATAAACCTTACGCGAGTAAGGGTCGATCCCACGGAGATTGTTGGTATGAAGCAAGCTATGGTTACCTTGTAAATCTTAGTCAGGCAGACTCAAATGGGTATAGATGATATATGAATAAAACACAAAGATAAAGATAGAGATACTTATGTATATCATTGGTGAGAGCTTCAGATAAGCGTATGAAGATGCTTTCCCTTCCGTCTCTCTGCTTTCCTACTGTCTTCATCCAATCCTTCTTACTCCTTTCCATGGCAAGCTAATGCAAGGGTTTCACTGTTGTTAGTGGCTACCTCCCATCCTCTCAGTGGAAATGTTCAATGCACCCTGTCACGGCACGGCTATCCATCTGTCGGTTCTTGGTCAGGCTGGAATAGAATCCAGTGATTCTTTTGCGTCTGTCACTAACGCCCCGCCTGCTAGGAGTTTGAAGCACGTCACAGTCATTCAATCATTGAATCCTACTCAGAATACCACAGACAAGGTTAGACCTTCCGGATTCTCTTGAATGCCGCCATCAGTTCTTGCCTATACCACGAAGACTCTGATCTCAAGGAATGGCTGGCTCATTTGTCAGGCGAGCACTCGGTTGTCAGGCGATCAACCATGCATCGTGTATCAAGAATCCAAGAGATATTCACCCAATCTAAGGTAGAACGGAGGTGGTTGTCAGTCACACGTTCATAGGTGAGAATGATGATGAGTGTCACGGATCATCACATTCATCAAGTTGAAGAACAAGTGATATCTTGGACAAAGAACAAGCGGAATTGAATAGATGAACAATAGTAATTGCATTAATACTCGAGGTACAGCAGAGCTCCACACCTTAATCTATGGTGTGTAGAAACTCCACCGTTGAAAATACATAAGAACAAGGTCTAGGCATGGCCGAATGGCCAGCCTCCCAAAGTGATCAAAAGATCTAAAGAAAAAGGTTCCAAAGATCAGAAGATGTAAATACAATAGTAAAAGGTCCTACTTATAGAAAACTAGTAGCCTAAGGTGTACAAAGATGAGTAAATGACATAAAAATCCACTTCCGGGCCCACTTGGTGTGTGCTTGGGCTGAGCAATGAAGCATTTTCGTACAGAGACTCTTCTTGGAGTTAAACGCCAGCTTTTATGCCAGTTTGGGCGTTTAACTCCCATTTTGGTGCCAGTTCCAGCGTTTAACGCTGGAATTTCTGTAGGTGACTTTGAACGCCGGTTTGGGCCATCAAATCTTGGGCAAAGTATGGACTATCATATATTGCTGGAAAGCCCAGGATGTCTGCTTTCCAACGCCGTTGAGAGCGCGCCAATTGGGCCTCTGTAGCTCCAGAAAATCCACTTCGAGTGCAGGGAGGTCAGAATCCAACAGCATTTGCAGTCCTTTTCAGTCTCTGAATCAGATTTTTGCTCAGGTCCCTCAATTTCAGCCAGAAAATACCTGAAATCACAGAAAAACACACAAACTCATAGTAAAGTCTAGAAAAGTGAATTTTAACTAAAAACTAATAAAAATATACTAAAAACTCAACTCAAACTACTAAAAATATACTAAAAACAATGCCAAAAAGCGTACAAATTATCCGCTCATCACAACACCAAACTTAAATTGTTGCTTGTCCTCAAGCAACTGAAGATCAAATAAGATAAAAAGAAGAGAATATGCAATGAATTCCAAAAACATCTATGAAGATCAGTATTAATTAGATGAGCGGGGCTGTTAGCTTTTTGCCTCTGAATAGTTTTGGCATCTCACTTTATCCTTTGGAATTCAGAATGATTGGCTTCTTTAGGAACTCAGAATCTAGATAGTGTCATTGATTCTCCTAGTTAAGTATGATGATTCTTGAACACAGCTACTTTATGAGTCTTGGCCGTGGCCCAAAGCACTCTGTCTTCCAGTATTACCACCGGATACATACATGCCACAGACACATAATTGGGTGAACCTTTTCAGATTGTGACTCAGCTTTGCTAGAGTCCCCAACTAGAGGTGTCTAGGGTTCTTAAGCACACTCTTATTGCCTTGGATCACAACTTTATTTCTTTCTTTTTCTCTTTTTTTTCGTTTTTTTTTTTCGCTTGCTTCTCTCTTTTTTTTTTTGTATTCACTGCTTTTTCTTGCTTCAAGAATCATTTTTATGATTTTTCAGATCCTCAGTAACATGTCTCCTTTTTCATCATTCTTTCAAGAGCCAACATTCATGAACCACAAATTCAAAAGACATATGCACTGTTTAAGCATACATTCAGAGAACAAAAGTATTGCCGCCACATCAAAATAATTAAACTGTTATAAAATTCAAAATTCATGCAATTCTTCTCCTTTTCAATTAAGAACATTGTTTATTTAAGAAAGGTGATGGATTCATAGGACATTCATAACTTTAAGGCATAGACACTAAGACACTAATGATCATAAGACACAAACATGGACAAACATAAAGCATAAATTTTCGAAAAACAAGAAAATAAAGAACAAGGAGATTAAAGAACGGGTCCACCTTAGTGATGGCGGCTTGTTCTTCCTCTTGAAGGTCTTATGGAGTGCTTGAGCTCCTCAATATCTCTTCCTTGTCTTTGTTGTTCCTCTCTCATGATTCTTTGATCTTCTCTAATTTCATGGAGGAGGATGGAATGTTCTTGGTGCTCCACCCTTAGTTGTCCCATGTTGGAACTCAATTCTCCTAGGGAGGTGTTCAGTTGCTCCCAATAGTCTTGTGGAGGAAAGTGCATCCCTTGAGGCATCTCAGGGATTTCATGATGAGAGGGGTCTCTTGTTTGCTCCATCCTTTTCTTAGTGATGGGCTTGTCCTCATCAATGGGGATGTCTCCCTCTATGTCAACTCCAACTGAATAACAGAGGTGACAAATGAGATGAGGAAAGGCTAACCTTGCTAAGGTAGAGGACTTGTCCGCCACCTTATAAAGTTCTTGGGCTATAACCTCGTGAACTTCTACTTCTTCTCCAATCATGATGCTATGAATCATGATGGCCCGGTCTAGAGTAACTTCGGACCGGTTGCTAGTGGGAATGATTGAGCGTTGGATAAACTCCAACCATCCTCTAGCCACGGGTTCGAGGTCATGCCTTCTCAATTGAACCGGCTTCCCTCTTGAATCTCTCTTCCATTGGGCGCCCTCTTCACAAATGTCAGTGAGGACTTGGTCCAACCTTTGATCAAAGTTGACCCTTCTAGTGTAAGGATGTTCATCTCCTTGCATCATGGGCAAGTTGAATGCCAACCTCACATTTTCCGGACTAAAATCTAAGTATTTCCCCCGAACCATAGTAAGCCAATTCTTTGGATCCGGGTTCACACTTTGATCATGGTTCTTGGTGATCCATGCATTGGCATAGAACTCTTGAACCATCAAGATTCCGACTTGTTGAATGGGGTTGGTAAGAACTTCCCAACCTCTTCTTCGGATCTCATGTCGGATCTCCGGATACTCACTCTTTTTGAGTGAAAAAGGGACCTCGAGGATCACCTTCTTCAAGGCCACAACTTCATAGAAGTGGTCTTGATGCACCCTTGAGATGAATCTCTCCATCTCCCATGACTCGGAGGTGGAAGCTTTTGCCTTCCCTTTCCTCTTTCTAGAGGTTTCTCCGGCCTTGGATGCCATAAATGGTTATGGAAAAACAAAAAGCAATGCTTTTACCACACCAAACTTAAAAGGTTTGCTCGTCCTCGAGCAAAAGAGGAAAGAAGAGAGTAGAAGAAGAAGAAATGAGGAAGAAGGGAGTGGCTTTGTGTTCGGCCAAAGAGGGTGAGAGGTGGTGTTTAGGTTGTGTGAAAATGAAGGGGGGAAGAAGGGTATATATAGGAGAGGGGGGCTCATGGTTCGGTTATGTGTGGGTGGGTTTGGGAGGGAAAGTGGTTTTGAATTTGAATGGTGAGGTAGGTGGAGTTTTATGAAGGATGGATGTGAGTGGTGAAGAGAAAGATGGGATTTGATAGGTGAAGGGTTTTTGGGGAAGAGGTGTTGAGGTGATTGGTGAATGGGTGAAGAAGAGAGAGAGTGGTGGGGTTGGTGGGGATCCTGTGGGGTCCACAGATCCTGAGGTGTCAAGGAAAAGTCATCCCTGCACCAAATGGCATTCAAAATCACGTTTTGAGCCAATTCTGGCGTTAAACGCCGGGCTGGTGCCCATTTCTGGCGTTTAACGCCAGGTTCTTGCCCTTTTCTGGCGTTTAACGCCAGTCTGGTGCCCCTTTCTGGCATTAAACGCCCAGAATGGTGCCAGACTGGGCGTTAAACGCCCACCTGCTAACCTTACTGGCGTTTAAACGCCAGTAGGTTCTTCCTCCAGGGTGTGCTGTTTTTCTTCCTGTTTTTCATTCTGTTTTTGCTTTTTCAATTGATTTTGTGACTTCTCATGATCATCAACCTACAAAAAACATAAGATAAAAGGAAAATAGATAAAATATAACATTGGGTTGCCTCCCAACAAGTGCTTCTTTAATGTCAGTAGCTTGACAGAGGGCTCTCATGGAGCCTCACAGATACTCAGAGCAATGTTGGAACCTCCCAACACCAAACTTAAAGTTTGAATGTGGGGGTTCAACACCAAACTTAGAGTTTGGTTGTGGCCTCCCAACACCAAACTTAGAGTTTAACTGTGGGGGCTCTGTTTGACTCTGATTTGAGAGAAGCTCTTTATGCTTCCTCTCCATGGTGACAGAGGGACATCCTTGAGCCTTAAACACAAAGGATTCTTCATTCATTTGAATGATCAGTTCACCTCCAACAACATCAATTACAGCCTTTGCTGTGGCTAGGAAGGGTCTGCCAAGGATGATGGTTTCATCCATGCACTTCCCAGTCTCTAGGACTATGAAATCAGTAGGGATGTAATGGTCTTCAATCTTCACCAAAACATCCTCTACAAGTCCATGAGCTTGTTTTCTTGAGTTGTCTGCCATCTCTAGTGAGATTCTTGCAGCTTGTACCTCAAAGATCCCTAGCTTCTCCATTACAGAGAGAGGCATGAGGTTTACACTTGATCCTAAGTCACACAGGGCCTTCTTGAAGGTCATGGTGCCTATGGTACAAGGTATGGAAAACTTCCCAGGATCTTGTCTCTTTTGAGGTAATTTCTGCCTAGACAAGTCATCCAGTTCTTTGGTGAGCAAAGGGGGTTCATCCTCCCAAGTCTCATTTCCAAATAACTTGTCATTTAGCTTCATGATTGCTCCAAGGTATTTAGCAACTTGCTCTTCAGTGACATACTCATCCTCTTCAGAGGAAGAATACTCATCAGAGCTCATGAAAGGCAGAAGTAAGTCCAATGGAATCTCTATGGTCTCATTTTGAGCCTCAGATTCCCATGGTTCCTCATTGGGGAACTCAGTGGAGGTCAGTGCACGCCCATTGAGGTCTTCCTCAGTGGCGTTCACTTCCTCTCCTTCCTCTCTAAATTCGGCCATGTTTATGGCCTTGCACTCTCCTTTTGGATTTTCTTCTGTGTTGCTTGGAAGAGTACTTGGAGGGAGTTCAGTAACTTTCTTGCTCAGCTGTCCCACTTGTACCTCCAAATTCCTAATGGAGGACCTTGTTTTAGTCATGAAACTTTGAGTGGTTTTGATTAGATCAGAGACCATGGTTGCTAAGTCAGAGGGGTTCTGCTTAGAATTCTCTGTCTGTTGCTGAGAAGATGATGGAAAAGGCTTGCCATTGCTAAACCTGTTTCTTCCACCATTATTGTTGTTGAAACCTAGTTGAGGTCTCTGTTGATCCTTCCATGAGAAATTTGGGTGATTTCTCCATGAAGAACTATAGGTGTTTCCATAGGGTTCTCCTAGGTAATTCACCTCTTCCATTGAAGGGTTCTCAGGATCATAAGCTTCTTCTTCAGATGAAGCATCCTTAGTACTGACTGGTATATTTTGCATTCCTGACAGACTTTGAGATATCAAATTGACTTGTTGAGTCAATATCTTGTTCTGAGCCAGTATGGCATTCAGGGTATCTATCTCAAGAACTCCTTTCTTCTGATCTGTCCCATTGTTCACAGGATTCCTTTCAGAAGTGTACATGAATTGGTTATTTGCAACCATTTCAATGAGCTCTTGAGCTTCTGTAGGCGTCTTCTTCAGATGAAGAGATCCTCCAGCAGAGCTATCCAAAGACATCTTGTTTGTATCTTTCCCAAGCTTCATAGAGGGATTCTCCTTCCTTCTGTCTGAAGGTTTGGACTTTCGCTCTAAGCTTACTCAATTTTTGAGGTGGAAAGAACTTTGCCAAGAAGGCATTGACTAGCTTTTCCCATGAGTCCAGGCTTTCTTTAGGTTGTGAGTCCAACCAAATCCTAGCTCTGTCTCTTACAGCAAAAGGGAATAGCATAAGTCTGTAGACTTCAGGGTCAACCCCATTAGTCTTGACAGTGTCACAGATTTGCAAGAATTCAGCTAAGAACTGATGAGGATCTTCCAATGGAAGTCCATGGAACTTGCAATTCTGTTGCATTAGAGAAACTAATTGAGGCTTAAGCTCAAAGTTGTTTGCTCCAATGGCAGGGATAGAGATGCTTCTCCCATAGAAGTCGGGAGTAGGTGCAGTAAAGTCACCCAGCACCTTCCTTGCATTGTTGGCATTGTTGTTGTTTTCGGCTGCCATGGGTTCTTCTTCTTTGAAGAATTCGGTCAGGTCCTCAACAGAGAGTTGTGCCTTAGCTTCTCTTAGCTTTCGCTTCAAGGTCCTTTCAGGTTCAGGGTCAGCTTCAACAAGAATGCCTTTGTCTTTGCTCCTGCTCATATGAAAGAGAAGAGAACAAGAAAATATGGAATCCTCTATGTCACAGTATAGAGATTCCTTGAGGTGTCAGAGGAACAGAAAAATAGAAGAAAGAGGTAGAAGAATTCGAACTTAATCAGATAGAGTTTGAATTGTGCATTGAGAAGGAGTGGTACTCCATAAATAGAAGGATGTGAGAAGAGAGGAAGAGAATTTTCGAAAATTAAAAAAAAAATTTTAAAAACATTTTGAAAAACTTTAATTTGATTTTCGAAAATCAAGAGTGAGAAAGAGATCGAGTAATTTTTGAAAAAGATGTGAAATTAGAAATCAAAAAGATATGATTAAAAACTGTTTTGAAAAAGATGTGATTAAAAAGATTTGATTGAAAAGTTATGGTTTTAAAAAGATATGATTGAAAAGATATGATTTGAAAACAATTAAAAAAAAAGATTTGATTTTAAAAATTAATGACTTGCCTAACAAGAAAAGATATGATTCAAACATTAAACCTTTCTCAACAGAAAAGGCAACACACTTGAAATGTTCAATCAAATCATTAATTGTTAGCAAGTATCTTTGAAAAAGGAAAGAAATTGATTTTGAAAACATTTGATTGAAAAGATATGATTTGAAAAAGATTTGATTTTGAAAAACTTTGAAAACTTGAAAAAAAAATTGATTTGAAAACAAAATCCTCCCCCTTGTGCCATCCTGGCGTTAAACGCCCAGAATGGTGCACATTCTGGCGTTTAACGCCCAATGCACTACCTTTTTGGGCGTTAAACGCCCAATCAGGTACCCTGGCTGGCGTTTAAACGCCAGTCTGTCCTTCTTCACTGGGCGTTTTGAACGCCCAGCTTTTTCTGTGTAATTCCTCTGTTGCATGTTCTGAATCTTCATTTCCCTGTACTATTGACTTGAAAATAGAACCAATGATCAAATAAACAATGCATGCAAGACACCAAACTTAAAATTAGACACTGGACTCAAACAAGAAACATAAAATATTTTTGGTTTTTATGATTTTGAAATTTTTTTGTGCTTTTTCGAAAATTATATGAAAATAGAAAATAAAGTTTCAGAATTCTTAATTTGGATTCCAGGAATCATTGCAATGCTAGTCTAAGACTCCGGTCCAGGAATTAGACATGGCTTCACAGCCAGCCAAGCTTTCAAAGAAAGCTTCGGTCCAAAACACTAGACATGGCCAATGGCCAGCCAAGCCTTAGCAGATCATTGCTCCAATAGCAAGATTGATAGAAATCAACAAGCTCTTGTGATGATCAGTTGAAACCTCGGTCCAATAAGATTAGACATGGCTTCTCAGCCAGCCAGATTTCAGCAGATCATTATGAAACACTAGAATTCATTCTTAAGAACTCTGAAGAAAAATACCTAATCTAAGCAACAAGATGAACCGTCAGTTGTCCATACACAAAACAATCCCCGGCAACGGCGCCAAAAACTTGGTGTGCGAAATTGTGATCACTACTTTTCACAACTCAAATAATCCCTAGTAATGGCCCCAAAGACTTGGTGCTCAATACCATGGCATAAACACAACTTTGCACAACTAACCAGCAAGTGCACTGGGTCGTCCAAGTAATAAACCTTACGCGAGTAAGGGTCGATCCCACGGAGATTGTTGGTATGAAGCAAGCTATGGTTACCTTGTAAATCTTAGTCAGGCAGACTCAAATGGGTATAGATGATATATGAATAAAACACAAAGATAAAGATAGAGATACTTATGTATATCATTGGTGAGAGCTTCAGATAAGCGTATGAAGATGCTTTCCCTTCCGTCTCTCTGCTTTCCTACTGTCTTCATCCAATCCTTCTTACTCCTTTCCATGGCAAGCTGATGCAAGGGTTTCACCGTTGTCAGTGGCTACCTCCCATCCTCTCAGTGGAAATGTTCAACGCACCCTGTCACGGCACGGCTATCCATCTGTCGGTTCTCGGTCAGGCTGGAATAGAATCCAGTGATTCTTTTGCGTCTGTCACTAACGCCCCGCCTGCTAGGAGTTTGAAGCACGTCACAGTTATTCAATCATTGAATCCTACTCAGAATACCACAGACAAGGTTAGACCTTCCGGATTCTCTTGAATGCCGCCATCAGTTCTTGCCTATACCACGAAGACTCTGATCTCACGGAATGGCTGGCTCGTTTGTCAGGCGAGCACTCGGTTGTCAGGCGATCAACCATGCATCGTGTATCAAGAATCCAAGAGATATTCACCCAATCTAAGGTAGAACGGAGGTGGTTGTCAGTCACACGTTCATAGGTGAGAATGATGATGAGTGTCACGGATCATCACATTCATCAAGTTGAAGAACAAGTGATATCTTGGACAAAGAACAAGCGGAATTGAATAGATGAACAATAGTAATTGCATTAATACTCGAGGTACAGCAGAGCTCCACACCTTAATCTATGGTGTGTAGAAACTCCACCGTTGAAAATACATAAGAACAAGGTCTAGGCATGGCCGAATGGCCAGCCTCCCAAAGTGATCAAAAGATCTAAAGAAAAAGGTTCCAAAGATCAGAAGATGTAAATACAATAGTAAAAGGTCCTACTTATAGAAAACTAGTAGCCTAAGGTGTACAAAGATGAGTAAATGACATAAAAATCCACTTCCGGGCCCACTTGGTGTGTGCTTGGGCTGAGAAATGAAGCATTTTCGTGCAGAGACTCTTCTTGGAGTTAAACGCCAGCTTTTATGCCAGTTTGGGCGTTTAACTCCCATTTTGGTGCCAGTTCCAGCGTTTAACGCTGAAATTTCTGTAGGTGACTTTGAACGCCGGTTTGGGCCATCAAATCTTGGGCAAAGTATGGACTATCATATATTGCTGGAAAGCCCAGGATGTCTGCTTTCCAACGCCGTTGAGAGCGCGCCAATTGGGCCTCTGTAGCTCCAGAAAATCCACTTCGAGTGCAGGGAGGTCAGAATCCAACAGCATTTGCAGTCCTTTTCAGTCTCTGAATCAGATTTTTGCTCAGGTCCCTCAATTTCAGCCAGAAAATACCTAAAATCACAGAAAAACACACAAACTCATAGTAAAGTCCAGAAAAGTGAATTTTAACTAAAAACTAATAAAAATATACTAAAAACTCAACTCAAACTACTAAAAACATACTAAAAACAATGCCAAAAAGCGTACAAATTATCCGCTCATCAACACCTTTGGGTTCACTCTATTTGTCTTCACAATATCACAAATCTGCAGAAAATTGGAAATAAATTGATTTGGGTCTTCGTGGGGAAGACCATGATACTGGCAGTTTTGTTGCACTAAGATGACTAGTTGTGGCTTCAACTCAAAGTTGTTCGCAGCTATAGGAGGCACCACAATGCTTTTTCCATACAAATCTGCTGTAGGAGCAGAGAAAGAGCCAAGTACTCTCCTTTGTTGTTCAATCCCATTCGGGTTTGTCACATCGGCATTATTAGCATTGTTAGGATCCATAGTGGATTCTGCAGCCTTGTAAAGACTTGCCTGTTGTAAACGTCGCCTGAAAGTTCTTTCAGGTTCAGGATCAAAGTCTAAGAGATGTTCTTTGTCTTTGTTCCTACGCATAAACAAATAGAAGACAAGAAACGATGGGAATCTCTACGTTAGAGTGCAGAGAATTTCCAGTGAGGTAACCTGTGTAAAGAGATAAAAATATTTTTGTTTTTATTTTATTTTATTTATTTATTTATTTATTTATTATATTTATTTATTATTTTTTTAATTAATTAATAAAAGTAAAAAATAAAAAAAGGTACGGTATAAAGGGGAGGGGGAAGTAAACGAACAAGAAGAAAAAAAATCATGTAAAGAAAAAAAAGGAAAAATTTAACGTAAAGGAAAAAAAAAGAAAAAAATAACGTAAACAAATGCAAAATAAAAATTAATAATAAAAAAAATATATAATAAAAAAATTATATAATCTAAGCAATAAAACAACGAATAGTTGTTAATCACAGTCAATTCCCGACAACGGCGCCAAAAACTTGGTGCGGTATTTTACAACCCACAAACTAACCAGCAAGTGCACCGGGTCGTACCAAGTAATACCTTACGTGAGTAAGGGTCGATCCCACGAGGATTGATGGATCAAGCAACAATGGTTGATTAAATTACTTAGTTAGATAAACAGAATAGTATGTTGAGTGTTCAAAGAGCATTAAACAATTGTGCAGAAATTAAAATAGTAAAGTAATTGAGTTGGGAATGAAATATGGAGAAAGCAGTTAAGGTTTCAGAGTTATCTATTTTTCCGGATTAACTTTTATTACTAACTATTTTAATCCTGTATGACTTAATTTATGGTAAACTATATGTGACTATACCCTAATTCCTTAGACCTTCCTAGTCTCCTCTAAATTTCATTAACTGCCAATTCCTTGGTCAATTAATTCCAGTTAGAAGGTGATGATCAAATTCCAGTTTATATGCCACAAAAATTCTAATTACCCAAAAATAAAAGGATTATATGTCACGTATCCCTTTAAATCCAGATAATTAAAATTTAGGAGAATATATTTTCAAGTTGTTGTTCAAGTAAAGAGCTTTTCCAAGTTTTACAAAATCTCAAATAGAAAGAGGGTCATACTTCCGTTCCACCCAAATTCATAAAATATAGAGCGAAAACAATTCTTAAATTATAAATCCATACATGAATTAAAATAGAAAAAGCAATAAAATCAATCCATATAAATAGGCAGAGCTCCTAACCTTAACAATGAAGGATTACTCATGGTTCAAAGAAGAAAACTAGGATTGTAAATTGGAATGGAATAATGTTTTGTTGGAATAACCCTGTTGGCATTCCTTTTATAATTAATCCTAATTAATTTAAAATCTATCTAAAACTAAAATAATATCTTTTCCTAAAAATAAGATTTGAATTTAAATTCGAATTAATTAGCAAGTATTCAGCTGATGGGTGGGGACCACTTGTTTTGTCCATTCTGCAGCTTCTAATCTGTGTTTTCTGGGCTGGAAACTGGGTCAAAACAGCCCAGACTTTGCCCCTAGCATTTTCTGCGTTTTTCTGCATGCGGACACGTCGCTGGTCTTCTTCGCAAGTCACGCGGACGCGTCGCTAAGCAAATCTTCAATTCACGCGTGCGCGTCAATTACGCGCACGCGTCGCCATGGATACCTCCAATTCACGTGCACGCGTGCGCGTCGCTCCTCGCAGCCATCTCCTTTGATTCTTGTGCTGCAGAAACTCCATCAAATCTAGCCGAATGCTACCTAAAATAAACAGTATTGAACAAAAATCAAAATAGCATCCATAGTGGCTAAAATATAATTAATTCTTAATTAAACTCAACAAATTATATGCAAATTCACTAGGAAAAGATAGAAAAGATGCTCACGCATCACCACCCTATAGTAACCTTTTCCTAGCACTTCTGCAACTCGTTGGCTGCTAGCTTTCCTTCTCCTGACCAACCTGCTCCGATATCATTTTGGATTAAGATGATATCGTTGGTGGTGAAGCTTCGTTGGATTACCTTTCGATTATACCCTAAAGCCATTCGATGCTTTTGTGCTTCTTCTCTAATCCAAACTCTTTCTTGGACTTCTGGAAGTAGGTCGAGCTCTTCCCTTTGTGCTTGGGAGTTGGTGTATTTGTTGTAGAGGATCACTCTAGAGGATCTTTCTTCTACTTCTACGGGGATCATTGCCTCCATTCTGTAAGCAAGTCAGAAGGGTGATTCCCCGGTGGTGGAGTGTGGTGTTGTCCGGTATGCCCATAGGACTTGCAGGAACTCTTTGGCCCAAGTTCCCTTAGCGTCCTGTAGTCTCCATTTTAGCCCGGCCAATATGACTTTGTTGGTGGCCTCCGCCTGTCTGTTGGCTTGTGGGTGTTCTACAGAGGTGAACTAGTGCTTGATTTTCAAATCAGCTACTAGGTTTCTAAAGCCCGTGTCGGTGAACTAAGTGCCATTATCTGTGGTGATAGAGCATGGGATCCCAAACCTTGTGACAATGTTTCTGTATAGGAACTTCTGACTTCTTTGGACGGTGGCAGTGGCTAACGGTTCTGCCTCGATCCATTTTGTGAAATAGTCTATTCCTACAATAAGGAACTTGACTTGCCCTGATCCATGGGGGAATGGTCCGAGGAGGTCGATCCCCCACTTTGCGAATAGCCAGGGTTAAGTGACGCAGATGAGTTCTTCGGGTGGTGCGATATGAAAGTTGGCGTGCTTCTGGCATGGGGGCATGTTTTGACAAACTCAGTTGCTTCCTTTTGCAAGGTCGGCCAGTAAAAACTAGCTCAAAGTTCCTTTTTGGAAAGAGCTCGTGCCCCGAGGTGGTTGCCGCACATGCCACCATGGACTTCCTCGAGGAATTCCATCGTAACGGAGGTCGGGACCCATTTTAGAAGAGGTGTAGAGATTCCTCTCCTATATAGGACGTCGTGCACTATGGTGTAGTATTGTGCTTCTCGTACTAACCTTTTTGCCTCCATTTTATCTGCGGGGAGTGTTTCAGACTTGAGATAGCTGATTATGGGAGTCATCCACCTTTGGTCCTGGTTTGATATGCTAAAGACCTTCTTTTCTTCCGAGGTCGACAGATTTTGTAGTGTTTCTTAGATGAGGATTCTATTGTTGTCCCCGGGTTTGGTGTTGGCTAGTTTCGAAAGTGCATCAGCTCAGGCATTTTGTTCCCGAGGTATATGTCAGATCTCATATCTCATAAATTTCCCAAGCTGTTCTCTGGTCTTGTCTAGGTATTTCTTCACGGTGGGATCCTTGGCCTGGTAGCTCCCTTCTATTTGTGATGTGACTACTTGTGAGTCGTTGAAGATGGTAAGTTTTTGAGCTCCAACTTCCCTAGGCAGCTTCAAACCAGCCAGTAGGGCTTCGTACTCGGCTTGGTTATTTGAGGCAGGGAAGTCGAACCATAAGGAGAGTTCGAGTTGGGTTCCCTGATCACGTTCTAAGATCACACATGCGCATTCCTAGCTTTGTTTAAGGAGCCGTCAACGTAAAGGTTCCACTTTGTGGGGGTGCCTGGAGTGTCGGTGTACTCTGCGACGAATCGGCCAGGTATTGAGACTTGATGGTTGTTCGAGCCTCATACTTAAGGTCGAATTCCAACAACTCAACTGCCTATTGTAGGATTCTTCCTGCTAAGTCAATTTTCTGCAGGATACCTTTTATGGCTTGGTTGGTCCGTATTATGATGGTATGGGCCTGAAAGTATGGTCGAAGTCGTCGAGAAGTAAGTATAAGGGCATAGACAAACTTTTCTATCTTTTGATAGTTTAGTTCAGCCCCTTGCAGAGCCTTACTAATGAAGTAGATAGGTTGTTGCCCGTTTTCGTCTTCTCTTACTAGTGCTGAGGCTATCGCCCGACTTTCTACGGCGAGGTATAGGATTAGTTCTTCATCTTCCCTTGGTCGGGTTAGGATAGGTGGTCGCCCCAAGAATGTCTTATAGTCTTGGAAGGCTTGTTCACATTATGGGGTCCATTCAAACCTCTTTCCTTTCCTTAGTGTTACGTAGAAAGGGAGAGATCTTAAGGCCGCGCCGGCTAGGAATCTAGATAGAGCCACTAATCTTCCGTTAAGTTGTTGTACCTCTTTGACACAGGTCGGACTTTTCATGCTGAGTACGGCCTGGCATTTATCCAGGTTTGCTTCAATCCCTCTTTTGTGTGAGCATGAACCCCAAGAATTTGCCAACTTCTACCGTAAAAGTGTACTTCACAGGATTAAGTCTCATTCCATGCTTTCTTATGGTGTCGAACACTTCGGCGAGGTCGGATAATAACATTTCCTCTCTTTGTGTCTTTACCAGCATGTCATCTACATAAACTTCCATCAGCTTCCCGATGTGATTGGCGAAAACTTTGTTCATCAACCTTTGGTATGTAGCCCCTGCATTCTTGAGTCCGAAGGGCATGACTACATAGCAGTAGTTTGCTCTCGGGGTTAGGAATGAGGTTTTCTCCTGGTCTGGTTGATACATCGGGATTTAGTTGTATCTCGAGTAAGCATCCATGAAGGAGAGGTACTTGTATCCCAATGAAGCATCGACTAGTGTGTCTATATTCGGGAGTGGGTATGGATCTTTTGGGTAGGCTTTGTTGAGGTCGGTGTAATTGGTGCACATCCGCCACTTCCCATTTGACTTTTTGACCAGTACGACATTGGCTAGCCATAATGGATACTTTACCTCCCTTATGAATCCTGCCTCCAGCAAGGCCTGTACCTGTTCCTCTACGGCTTGCAATCACTCTGGGCCGAGCTTCCTACGCTTCTGTTGTACTAGCCGAGATCCGGGATATACAGCCAATCTATGGCACATCAGTCCAGGATCGATACCGGGCATGTCTGCGGCCTTCCATGCGAACAGGTCAGAGTTCTTTCTAGAGAACTTTGTCAGCAATTCCTTTAAGTCTCCTTTTAGGTTCACCCCTATGTTTGTTATTTTGTCTTGAGTATCTCCGATCTGAACTTCTTCGGTCTCACCTTCTGGTTGAGGAGGAAGTTCTTCGTGAGCTCGGATTCTCCCGAGTTCAATAGTGTGAGTTTCTTGTCCTCTGGGGTCGTCTTTAAGGTTCAGATTTTCGTTATAACAGCATCATGCGAGTTTTTGCTCTCCCTTTATGGTGGCGATCCCTTCTAGAGTTGGGAACTTCAGGCATAAATGAGGAGTGGAGACCACCGCGGCGAGCTGATTTAGCGTTGACCGACCTGTGAGGGCGTTGTATAGAGAGCTCATGCCGACTACAATGTAGTCTATGCTTAGCGTCTAGATCGTGTCCCCTTTCTGAAGGTCGTGTGTAGCAGAATGTATCCAAGTGGCTGGATTGGGGCGTCTCCGAGTCCAAATAGGCTATTAGGATATGCTTTGAGCTCTTTCTCTTGTAAGCCAAGCTTGTCGAAGGCGGATTTGAACAGTATATCCGTAGAGCTTCCTTGGTCAACCAATGTTCGGTGGAGATTGGCATTGGCTAATATGATGGTAACGACTACGGGGTCATCATGCCCAAGAATGATGCCCATGGCGTCTTCTTGAGTGAAGGTGATAGTGGGGAGCTCGGGTGACCTGTCCCCTTCCCTAACATGGTACACCTCTTTAAGGTGTCTTTTGCTTGATGATTTAGAAATTCCTCCTCCTGAAAATCCTCTATTGATCATGTGGATATGTCTTTCAGGGGTGTTAGGGGGACGTTCAGCTCTTCCATTCTCTTCGTTCCTTCTTTTCTTTTTTGGCTCATCCACTCTATTGGCTAGGAACCAATCTAATCTCCCTTCTTGGGCCAGCTTTTCTATGACATTCTTCAAGTCGTAGCACTCGTTGGTAGGGTGCCCATAAATTCGATGGTATTTGCAATACTCTGTCCGACTTCCTCCTCTCTTATGTTTAATCGAACGAGGGGGTGGAATCTTTTCCGTGTTGCATATTTCTCGGTAGACATCTACAAGGGACACCTGAAGAGGGGTGTAGTTGTAATATTTCCTGGGCTTCTCAGCAAATTGGTCTTCTTTTTTCCTGGACTCTTTATCCTTATCCCAAGGTTGGTAGGAGAATCCAATCTTTAAGGTTTCTCCTAATCGGGAGTTCTCCTCCATATTGATGTACTTTTTTGCCCGTTCCTGTATCTCGTTCAGAGATATTGGGTATTTTTTGGATATGGAGTGACTAAAAGGTTCTTCTCGTAGGCCGTTGATGAGCCCCATGATGGCCGCTTCTGTTGGAAGATTTTGTATGTCAAGGCATGCTCTATTAAATCTTTCCATGTAGCTGCGGAGGCTTTCCCGATCTCCCTATTTAATTCCTAGTAAGCTCGGGGAATGCTTGGCTTTGTCCTTCTGGATGGAGAACCTGGCGAGGAACTTTTTGGCCAGATCGTCAAAGCTTGCGATCGATATTGGAGGCAGACTATCGAACCATTTTATTGCCGTTTTGGTCAAAGTAGTCAGGAAAGCTTTGCAGTGAGTCACGTCCGAGGCATCCATGAGGTACATCCGGCTTTTGAAATTATTGAGGTGATGGCCTGGATCGGATGTACCATCATATGGTGTCATGTTAGAAGCTTTAACGTCCTTGGGGACTTTAGCTTTCATGATTTCTTTTGTGAACGGGTCTTGGTCCTTGTGAGGGCTATCTTCGCGGTGGGGCCGAGTGGTTTTAGTTTTGAGGTCGGCTTCAAGTTTCAAGAGCTTGTCTTCTAGCTTTCGACGCCGTCTTGTTTCTCTCCAGAGATCTTGTTCGGCCTTCCGCTACCATTCAGCTTCTTGATCGAGCTGTTTGAGGCAATCCTGTTGTTTACGGATTGCATCTAAAATTTTTGTGTTTGGGGGTTGCTTGTTTCCCTTGGATTGGGGTGTATCCTTTGGGGTGGCATCCGTGTTCTTCAGCGGCGTTCCTTCCTCTAGACCAGAGTTGTGGTCGTTGGCAGGGTTGTTTGCCATCGTGATGGGATGACTTCCAGGTTCCCCGGTAATGGCGCCAATGTTACGAGGGTTACCTGAAACAAAGAAGTCGACCTCGGATGAGATTTTCAGATCTGGATGAGGCTGCCGCGTCTGACTTGTTGACCTAGAAGATGATGCTGGTCTTCAATCACCGAAGGGTGGTGGTACCTGCAAGAAACTCCGATGCTTAAGTCAGTACGGGCTTTATGCAGGTTTTTTGTAGAATTGGAGTATGAGTTATACCTGGGTGCTCCAGTGTCTTTATAGTAGTGCTTGTTGATCTTCCTTTAAGATAAGTTGGTTATCTAATCTTATCTTTTGGTGGAGAAGATCTTTATCTTTTGGTCAACCGGCTTCTAGTAGGTAATGGTTATTCTATTTTAGGCCTTTCTTGGACCTCTGTGATGTTTGTCCGAGTTTTTTGTGAAGAGTTCGGCGGAGGGCCAACCTTTTATGAGGTCAGTCCCTTTGTCTTCATCCAACTCGACTTTATAGCTCGGACCGGTGTATGAATAGTACCCAAACTAAAGTATATATGGGAGCAGACAAATGATAATGATGCTGTCTGAGACTCTACTCTCTACCCGTACAAAATTGCTCCACCATACGCTGCATGTTCTGCTAGTCAGTAGTATGAATCTAAAATGCCTCACTGAATTGGATCTCGTCGACCATCGAGGATTCATGACGACTTCTCGATGTTTCGAGATCCACCCAGCCAGGTAGGACCGCTTTCAATCGTCCCAAACTGGCTGTGACTGTGACCCCGGTGGTGGTGGAGGCAGGGGTGAAGGTGGTGAGTCGTCGTAGCTGATGTGCGGAAAATGATCCGACACAAAACTCACCGGCAAGTGTACCGGGTCGCATCAAGTAATAATAACTCACATGAGTGAGGTCGATCCCACAGGGATTGAAGGATTGAGCAATTTTAGTTTAGTGGTTGATTTAGTCAAGCGAATCAAGTATTGGTTGAGTGATTTGTGTCCAACAGTAAGTAAACAACAGGAAATGTAAAGGGGGAAGGGGAGAATTGCAGAAATTAAAAGGAACTGGAAGTAAAGGTGCTGAATCTTAAAGAACAAGAAATTAAATGACTGAAACTTAAAGTGCAAAAAATATAAATTGCAGTAACTTAAAGTGCAAGAAATATAAATTGCTTGAATGAAAAAGGGATTTGAGGACTGGGATATCAGAATTTAAGCAAAGGAAATTAGATTGCAGCAAGTAATAAGGCAGAAGATGTATTGGAATTACTTAAAATTAAAACAGAAAGGAAATTGAGTTGCAGCAGAGGTTCACAGAAGAACCAAAAGGAAAATGTGATCTCAGGACTCCAGAGACTAGATAACAAAGTCTAGATCTCAATTGCCTTCCCAGATCCAAATTCTCAAGCAATTAACAAGAAATTGAAGAAGAAACAGTAAAGGGAATGTAGTTGAACTTAATTATGCAGAGAAGAAATTAAAGAGCTCTTGAGTGGATATTGAGACAGAATTCCCTCAATTCTTGACACCCAAGACTCAAACAAGAAAAGTAAAAACGCTCAAGCAAGAACCAGGAAGAAGAGAGATCAATTCTCCTCCCAAATTCTCAGAAGTCTCAGTGAAGTCTCTCAAAGAAAATTCAAAAGTTTCAAAATAAAAGTGAAGATTCAAAGCTCAAAAGAAAGGTCCCTCATAATTATATCAAACTAGCTCCTATTTATACACTTTCTATTCTTGGATCTTGAGATTTGGATGGGCTTTTGATTTGGTGAAGAAATGAATTAAATTGAATTTTTAATTCAATTTTTAGCCCAAGAACATTTGCTTCCAGGAGGCTGCCCTGCCCTTGTGGAGGGCAGGGCAGAAAATGGTGCGTGCGGCCTTGGTGCGTGCGAGTTGGGCGAGTTGATGCTGCAGGATGCTGCCCTGCCCTTGTGGAGGGCAGGGCAGAAATTTTTGGTGTGCCAGAATGATGCCCGTGCGTGCGTGCTGTTGCTGCCAAGACTTCCCTTGGTGCGCCAATCTGGTGCGCTGGCCGTGCACCTGAAGATGCTGCCCTGCCCTTGCGGAGGGCAGGGCAATGTTTCCAAAGTTGAAGCCCCGTGTTCGAAACTCGGGCAATGCACACGCTACACTTTTCCTTGGTTTTCTTGGCACCAAAGTGAGGCTTAATTCCTTGCTTGCTCATGGTGCCGTGTTCGATCCTTGTGGCAAGCATTGGTGAGCTTTTTCTTTGAATTTCTTCCCTTGGTGAGCCCGATATTGCCCTTGAGGAGGGCAGGGCAATGTTTTTGATCTTATTGATTCATGGCATCAATTTGTGCTCTGCCCTTGTTGTGGGTAGGGCAGTGTTGCCTCTCAAGCCTTGTTTCCTTATGTTGCCCTCCTAGAGGGCAGTGTGCCCTTGTGGAGGGCAATGCTTGCTTCCTCCGTTTATGCGCCACACCTTTTCTCTCTTGGGCCATGCTTTCTTAAGCCACGCTTCCTCTTTTCTTCTTTTCTTCACCTACAATAAACCAAAACAACCACTCAAAGTATCACTAAATTCACAAGGCTTATAAATCAATTAAAAATCAATTAAATTCAGCTTAAACCTCAAGAGTTAACATTAATTTCATGGTGGTTGTTTGATTTAAAGAAGTTATGCATTTTCACTCCAAATCACTTACTTAGGATGCAAGAAAGTGCATAAAGACTAGTAAAACAAGTGAAATTAGCTTGAAAACTGGGTATATGATGACCTGTTGATGAGCGGATAATTTATACGCTTTTTGGCATTGTTTTTAGGTAGTTTTTAGTAAGTTCAAGCTACTTTTAGGGATGTTTTCATTAGTTTTTATGTTAAATTCACATTTCTGGACTTTACTATGAGTTTGTGTGTTTTTCTGTGATTTCAGGTAATTTCTGGCTGAAATTGAGGGACTTGAGCAAAACTCTGAAAAAGGCTGACAAAAGGACTGCTGATGCTGTTGGAATCTGACCTCCCTGCACTCGAAATGGATTTTCTGGAGCTACAGAACTCCAATTGGCGCGCTCTTAACGGCGTTGGAAAGTAGACATCCAGAGCTTTCCAACAATATATAATAGTCCATACTTTATTCGGAAATTGACGACGTAACTTGGCGTTGAACGCCAAGTACATGCTGCTGTCTGGAGTTAAACGCCAGAAAAACGTCATGATCCGGAGTTGAACGCCCAAAACACGTCATAACTCGGAGTTCAACTCCAAGAGAAGCCTCAGCTCGTGGATTGATCAAGCTCAGCCCAAGCATACACCAAGTGGGCCCCGGAAGTGGATTTATGCATCAATTACTTACTCATGTAAACCCTAGGAGCTAGTTTATTATAAATAGAACATTTAACTATTGTATTAGACATCTTTTGACAGTTTAATCTCTTGACTGTTTAGCCTTTGATTATTCGGTCTCTTGATCACTCAGGGGGCTGGCCATTCGGCCATGCCTGAACCTTTTTACTTATGTATTTTCAACGGTGGAGTTTCTGCACACCATAGATTAAGGGTGTGGAGCTCTGCTGTACCTCAAGTTTCAATACAATTACTCTTACTTTTTATTCAATTCTCTCTTATTCTTATTCCAAGATATACGTTGCACAACACTTTGATGAATGTGATGATCCGTGACACTCATCATCATTCTCACCTATGAACGCGCGTGATTGACAACCACTTCCGTTCTACCTTAGGCCGGGCGCATATCTCTTAGATTCCCCAACAGAATCTTCGTGGTATAAGCTAGATAGATGGCGGCATTCATGAGGATCCGGAAAGTCTAACCTTGTCTGTGGTATTTCGAGTAGGATCCTGGGAATCCGGAAAGTCTAACCTTGTCTGTGGTATTCCGAGTAGGATTCCGGTATTGAATGACTGTGACGAGCTTCAAACTCCTGAAGGCTGGGCGTTAGTGACAAACGCAAAAGAATCAATGGATTCTACTCCAACCTGATTGAGAACCGACAGATGATTAGCCGTGCTGTGACAGAGCATTTGGACCATTTTCACTGAGAGGATGGGATGTAGCTATCAACCAAGGGTGATGCCTCCAGACGATTAGCCGTGCAGTGACAGCGCATAGGACCATTTTCCTGAGAGGATTAAAAGTAGCCATTGATGATAGTGATGCCCTACATACAGCTTGCCATGGAAAGGAGTAAGAAGGATTGAAGGAAGAGTGAGTAGTGAAGCAGAGTTTCAAGAGGAACACAGCATCTCCATACACCTATCTGAAATTCCTACTATTGATTTACATAAGTATTTCTATCCCTTTTTATTTTCTATTTTATTATTAATTTTCGAAACCATAAACCAATTTAATCTGCCTAACTGAGATTTACAAGGTGACCATAGCTTGCTTCATACCAACAATCTCTGTGGGATCGACCCTTACTCACGTAAGGTTTATTACTTGGACGACCCAGTACACTTGCTGGTTAGTTGAACGGAGTTGTGAATTCAAATAGAGCCAATTATTAAATTTCATACAAGTACAAAGACAATAGATCACAATTTCGTCCACCAAGTTTTTGGCGCCGTTGCCGGGGAACAATCAATTTCGAACAATAATTCAAACAATTGTTTCCAACCCACAATGGTGCCAAGTTTTAATCCGGCAACAACACCAAGTTTTTGGCGCCGTTGCCGGGGATTGTTCGAGTATGGACAACTGACGGTTCATCTTGTTGCTCAGATTAGGTAATTTTCTTTTCAAAAATCTTTTTCAAAAATTTTTCTTTTATTTTTCGTTTTTCTAAACTTTATTTTCGAAAAAAATTAATAAAAATACTAAAAAATTAGAAAATCATAAAAACTAAAAATATTTTTGTGTTCTTGTTTGAGTCTTGAGTCAATTTTTAAGTTTGGTGTCAATTGCATGCTTTAAAATTTTTCTTGCATTTTTCGAAAAATCCATGCATTCATAGTGTTCTTCATGATCTTCAAGATGTTCTTGGTAAGTCTTCTTGTTTGATCTTGATGTTTTCTTGTTTTGTGTCTTTTCTTGTTTTTCATGTGCATCTTTGCATTCATGTTTTCCAAGCATTAAAAATTTCTAAGTTTGGTGTCTTGCATGTTTTCTTTGCATCAAAAATTTTTCAAAATTATGTTCTTGATGTTTATCATGATCTTCAAAGTGTTCTTGGTGTTCATCTTGACATTCATAGCATTCTTGCATGCATTCATTGTTTTGATCTAAAAATTTCATGCATTGAGTAATTTTGTTGTTTTTCTCTCTCATAATTAAAAATTCAAAAATCAAAAAAATATCTTTTCCTTATTTCCCTCCAAATTTTCGAAATTTTGGGTTGACTTGGTCAAAAATTTTTAAAATTAGTTGTTTCTTACAAGTCAAGTCAAAATTTCAATTTTAAAAATCTTATCTTTTCAAAATCTTTTTCAAAAATCATATCTTTTTCATTTTTTTTATTATTTTCAAAAATTTTTAAAATTATTTTTCAAAAATCTCTTTCTTATCTTTTATATCTAATTTTCGAAAATTAGCTAACAATTAATGTGATTGGTTCAAAAATTTGAAGTTTGTTACTTTCTTGTTAAGAAAGGTTCAATCTTTAAAGTTCTAGAATCTTATCTTGTAGTTTCTTGTTAGTGAAGTAAATAATTTCAAAATTTTTGAATTAAATTTTTTTTTCTTTTATTTGATCTTTTTCAAAAATTTTATCTTTTTTAAAATTTGATTTCAAAATATCTTATCTAACTTATTATCTTCTTATCTTTTTCAATTTTGATTTCAAATCTTTTTCAATCAACTAACTAACTTTTTGTTTGTCTCTTATCTTTTTCAAAACCACCTAACTACTTTTCCCTCTTCAATTTTCAAAAATATCTCTCTCTTTTCAAAAATTCTTTTTAATTAACTAAATGTTTCATATTTTAATTTTAATTACATTTTATCTCTAAATTTCGAAAATTACTAACCCCTTTTTCAAAAATTATTTTCGAAATGTCCCTTTTTTTTTCTTATTCTATTTAATTATTTATTTACTAACACTTCTCTTCACCTCTCTTCATCTAAAAATCCGAACCCATCCTTCTTCACTCTTCTCCCCTTTCTTTTTCTACTAACATAAAGGAATCTCTATACTGTGACATAGACGATTCCTTTTTCTTTTCTTGTTTTCTTCTCTTTTATATGAGCAGGAACAGGAAAAAAGACACTCTTGTTGAAATAGATCCAGAACCTGAAAGGACTTTGAAGAGAAAATTAAGAGAAGCTAAATTACAACAATCCAGAAATAACCTTTTAGAAATTCTCGAACAAGAGAAGGAGATGGCAGCCGAAAATAATAATAATGCAAGGAGAATGCTTGGTGACTTCACAAAGCCAACGTCTAAGTTTGATGGAAGAAGCATCTCCATTCCTGCCATTGGAGCCAACAACTTTGAGCTGAAACCTCAGCTAGTTGCCTTAATGCAACAAAACTGCAAGTTTTATGGACTTCCATCTGAAGATCCTTATCAGTTTTTAACTGAGTTCTTGCAGATCTGTGAGACTATAAAGACGAATGGAGTTGATCCTGAAGTCTACAGACTCATGCTTTTCCCTTTTTCTGTAAGAGACAGAGCTAGAATATGGTTGGATTCACAACCCAAGGATAGCCTGGACTCATGGGATAAGCTGGTCACTGCCTTCTTGGATAAATTCTTTCCTCCTCAAAAGCTGAGCAAGCTGAGAGTGGATGTTCAAACCTTCAAACAAAAAGATGGTGAATCCCTCTATGAAGCTTGGGAAAGATACAAGCAGTTGACCAAAAGATGTCCATCTGACATGTTTTCAGAATGGACCATATTAGATATATTCTATTATGGTCTCTCTGAATTTTCGAAAATATCATTGGACCATTCTACAGGTGGATCCATTCACCTAAAGAAAACACCTGAAGAGGCTCAAGAACTCATTGACATGGTTGCAAATAACCAGTTCATGTACACTTCTGAGAGGAATTCCATGAATAATGGGATACCTCAGAAGAAAGGAGTTCTTGAAATTGATGTTCTGAATGCCATATTGGCTCAGAACAAAGTGTTGACTCAACAGGTCAACATGATCTCTCAAAATCTGAATGGATGGCAACATGCTTCCAACAGTACTAGAGAGGCAGCTTCTGAAGAAGCTTATGATCCTGAGAAGCCTGCAATGGCAGAGGTTAATTACATGGGTGAACCTTATGGAAACACCTATAACTCATCATGGAGAAATCATCCAAATTTCTCATGGAAGGATCAACAAAAGCCTTAACAAGGCTTTAACAATGGTGGACGCAACAGGCTGAACAATAGCAAGCCATATCCATCATCTTCTCAGCAACAGACAGAGAATTCTGAACAAAACACCTCTAATTTAGCCAATGTAGTCTCTGATCTGTCAAAGGCCACTTTCAGTTTCATGAGTGAAACAAGATCCTCCATTAGAAATCTGGAGGCACAAGTGGGCCAGCTGAGTAAGAAAGTCATTGAAACTCCTCCCAGTATTCTCCCAAGCAATACAGAAGAGAATCCAAAAGGAGAGTGCAAGGCCATTGATATAATCAATGTGGCTGAATGCACAAGGGAGGAGGAGGACGAAAATCCTAGTGAGAAAGACCTCCTGGGACGTCCCTCAAGCAAGAAGGAGTTTCCTATTAAGGATCCAAAGGAATCTGAGGCTCATATAGAGACCATAGAGATTCCATTAAATCTCCTTCTGCCATTCATGAGCTCTGAAGACTATTCTTCCTCAGAAGAGGATGAAGATGTAACTGGAGAGCAAGTTGCTCAATATTTAGGAGCTATCATGAAGCTGAATGCCAAGTTATTTGGTAATGAGACTTGGGAAAGTGAACCTCCCTTGCTCATTAATGAACTAGATACTTGGATTCAGAAAATTCTACCTCAAAAGAAACAAGATCCTGGAAAGTTCTTAATACCTTATACCTTAGGCACCATGATCTTTGAAAAAGCTCTGTGTGATCTGGGGTCAGGGATAAATCTTATGCCACTCTCTGTAATGGAGAAGCTGGGATCATTGAGGTACAACCTGCCTTGTTCTCAGTACAATTGGCAGACAAGTCATTAAGACAAGCTTATGGAATAGTAGAGGACGTGCTAGTAAAGGTTGAAGGCCTTTACATCCCTGCTGATTTCATAATCTTAGACACTAGGAAGGAAGAGGATGATTGCATCATCCTTGGAAGACCTTTCCTAGCCACAGCAGGAGCTGTGATAGATGTCAACATAGGTGAATTAGTCCTTCAATTGAATGGGGACTACCTTGTGTTTAAGGCACATGGCCATCCCTCTGTGACAGAAGAGAGTAAGCATGAAGAGCTTCTCTCAGTTCAGAGTCAGAGTCAAACTCTAAGTTTTGTGTTGGGAGCCACAACCAAACTCTAAGTTTGGTGTTAAGACCCCATATCCAAACTCTAAGTTTGGTGTTGGGACGATACAACATTGACCTGATCACCTTGTGGCTCCATGAGAGCCACTGTCAAGCTATTGACATTAAAGAAGCGCTTGTTGGGAGGCAACCCAATTTTATTTATCTAATTTTTATTTTTTATTTTATTCTATATTATTGTTATTTTGTGTTTTATTAGGTACATGATCATGAGGAGTCACGAAAAAATCATAAAAATTAAAAACAGAATCAAAAACAGTAGAAGAAAAAAATTCACACCCTGGAGGACGCACAGGCTGGCGTTCAACGCTAGTAAGATGCATCTGGCTGGCGTTCAACACCAGAACAGAGCATCATTCTGGTGCTGAACGCCAGAAACAAGCAACATTCTGGCGCTGAACACCAGAAATGTGCCTAGAGAGGAAAAACTGGCGCCGAACGCCAGTAACAAGCATGAAACTGGCGTTCAACGCCAGAACATGCTTTACATGGGCGTTGAACGCCCAGAATGTGCACCAATGGGCGTTTAAACGCCAGAATGGTGTGCAAAGGCATTTTTACATGCCTATTTGGTGCAGGGATGGAATTCCTTGACACCTCAGGACCTGTGGACCACAGGATCACCTCAGGATCTGTGGACCCCACAGGATCCCCACCTACCATATTCCCACCTTACCTCCTAATCCTATTTTACTCTTCCCCATGTCACACTTCCCAACAACTTCAATCTCTGAATCTCTCTTCCCAATAAACACTCTTTCCCAAAACCCTTCACCAATCACCTCAATTCCTCTTCCCAATTACTCCCTTCACCATTCACATCCATCCACTCTTCCCCATAAACCCCACCTACCTTCAAAAATTCAAACCAATTTCCCACCCATGCCCACCCTAAATGGCCGAATACATACCCCCCATCTCCCTATAAATACCCTTCCATTCTACTTCTTTCACACAACCACAAACCCTCTTCTCCACTTAGCCGAACCCACTCTCTCTCTACCATATTTTCTTCTTCTTCTTCTTCTCTTCTTTCTTCTCTTGCTCGAGGGCGAGCAATATTTTTAAGTTTGGTGTGGTAAAAGCATAAGCTTTTTGTTTTTTTTTTTCCATTACCATCAATGGCACCTAAGGCGGAGTATCCTCTAGAAAGGAAAAGGAAGACAAAAGCTTCCACCTCGAGTCAGGGAGATGGAAAGATTCATCTCCAAGAGCCATCAAGACCACTTCTATGATGTTGTGGCAAAGAAGAACGTGATCCCTGAGGTCCCTTTCAAGCTCAAGAAAAATGAGTATCCGGAGATCCGACATGAAGTCCGAAGAAGAGGTTGGGAAGTCCTAACCAACCCATGCAACAAGTCGGAATCTTAATGGTTCAAGAGTTCTATGCCAATGCATGGATCACTAGAAACCATGATCAAGTATGACCCGAGTCCAAAGAACTATCTTACAATGGTTCGGGGGAAATACTTAGATTTTAGTCCAAAGAACTATCTTACAATGGTTCGGGGGAAATACTTAGATTTTAGTCCGGAAAATGTGAGGTTGGCATTCCACTGCCCATGATGCAAGGAGATGAACGCCCCTACACTAGAAGGGTCAACTTAATCAAAGGTGGACCAAGTCCTTATGGACATATGTGTGGAAGGAGCTCAATGGAAGAGAGACTCCCAAAGGCAAGCCAGTCCAACTAAGAAGACTGGACCTCAAGCCTATAGCTAGAGGATGGTTGGAGTTCATTCAACGCTCCATCATTCCTACTAGCAACCGATCTGAAGTTACTGTGGATCGGGCCATCATGATTCATGGCATCATGATTGGAGAGGAAGTAGAAGTTCATGAGGTCATCTCCAATGAAATCTACAAAATAGTCGACAAGCCTTCACCCATGGCACGGCTAGCTTTTCCTCACCTTATTTGCCATCTATGTTACTCAGCTGGAGTTATCATAGAAGGAGACATCTCCATTGAAGAGGATAAGCCCATCACCAAGAAGAGGATGGAGCAAGCAAGAGAGACCCTTCACGGTTCTCAAGAGATGCATGAGGAAGCTCATCATCAAGAAATCCCTGAGATGCCTCAAGGGATGCACTTTCCTCCAAATAACTATTGGGAACAACTCAACACTTCCTTAGAAGATTTGAGCCACAATGTTGAACAATTAAGGGTGGAACATCATGAGCACTCCATCATTCTCCAAGAAATAAGAGAAGATCAAAGAGCAATGAGGGAGGAGCAACAAAAGCAAGGAAGGGACATAGAAGAGCTTAAGAACATCATTGGTCCTTCAAGAAGAAGACGCCACTAAAGGTGGATTCATTCCTTGTTCTTTATTTCTTTCTGTTTTTGGTTTTTAATATTGTGTTTATCTATGTTTTCTGTCTTTACTTCATGATCATTAGTATGTAACCATGCCTTAAAGCTATGAATAAAATCCATTAATCCTTCACCTCTCTTAATTGAAAAATGTTTTAATTCAAAAGAACAAGAAGTACATGAATTTCGAATTTATTCTTGAATTTAATTTAATTATATTGATGTGGTGACAATACTTTTGTTTTCTGAATGAATGCTTGAACAGTGCATATGTCTTTTGATCTTGTTGTTTATGAATGTTAAAATTGTTGGCTCTTGAAAGAATGATGAACAAAGAGAAATGTTATTGATGATCTGAAAAATCATGAAATTGATTCTTGAAGCAAGAAAAAGCAGTGAAAAAAAATATAGAAAGAAAAAGAAAAAGCAAGCAGAAAAAGCCAATAGCCCTTAAAACCAAAAGGCGAGGGTAAAAAGGATCCAAGGCTTTGAGCATCAATGGATAGGAGGGCCCAAGGAAATAAAATCCAGGCCTAAGCGGCTAAATCAAGTTGTCCCTAACCATGTGCTTGTGTCATGAAGGTCCAAGTGAAAAGCTTGAGACTGAGTGGTTAAAGTCGTGATCCAAAGCGAAAAGAGTGTGCTTAAGAGCTCTGGACACATAACTGGGGACTCTAGCAAAGCTGAGTCACAATCTGAAAAGGTTCACCCAGTTATGTGTCTGTGGCATTTATGTATCCGGTGGTAATACTGGAAAACAAAATGCTTAGGGCCACGACCAAGACTCATAAGTAGCTGTGTTCAAGATCACATGCTTAAACTAGGAAAGTCAATAACACTATCCGAAATTCTAAGTTCCTAGAGAAGCCAATCATTCTAAACTTCAAAGGAAAAAAGTGAGATGCCAAAACTATTCAGAAGCAAAAAGCTACAAGTCCGCTCATCTAATTATAATTAATATTCATTGATATTCTGGAATTATAGTATATTCTCTTCTTTTTATCCTAATTGATTTTCAGTTGCTTGGGGACAAGCAACAATTTAAGTTTGGTGTTGTGATGAGCGGATAATTATACGCTTTTTGGCATTGTTTTAGGTAGTTTTTAGTAAGTTCAAGCTACTTTTAGGGATATTTTCATTAGTTTTATGTTAAATTCACATTTCTGGACTTTACTATGAGTTTGTGTGTTTTTCTGTGATTTCAGGTAATTTCTGGCTGAAATTGAGGGACTTGAGCAAAACTCTGAAAAAGGCTGACAAAAGGACTGCTGATGCTGTTGGAATCTGACCTCCCTGCACTCGAAATGGATTTTCTGGAGCTACAGAACTCCAATTGGCGCGATCTTAACGGCGTTGGAAAGTAGACATTCAGAGCTTTCCAGCAATATATAATAGTCCATACTTTATTCGGAAATTGACGACGTAACTTGGCGTTGAACGCCAAGTACATGCTGCTGTCTGGAGTTAAACGCCAAAAAAACGTCATGATCCGGAGTTGAACGCCCAAAACACGTCATAACTCGGAGTTCAACTCCAAGAGAAGCCTCAGCTCGTGGATTGATCAAGCTCAGCCCAAGCATACACCAAGTGGGCCCCGGAAGTGGATTTATGCATCAATTACTTACTCATGTAAACCCTAGGAGCTAGTTTATTATAAATAGAACATTAACTATTGTATTAGACATCTTTTGACAGTTTAATCTCTTGACTGTTTAGCCTTTGATTATTCGGTCTCTTGATCACTCAGGGGGCTGGCCATTCGGCCATGCCTGACCTTTACTTATGTATTTTCAACGGTGGAGTTTTTGCACCATAGATTAAGGGTGTGGAGCTCTGCTGTACCTCAAGTTTCAATACAATTACTCTTACTTTTATTCAATTCTCTCTTATTCTTATTCCAAGATATACGTTGCACAACACTTTGATGAATGTGATGATCCGTGACATCATCATCATTCTCACCTATGAACGCGCGTGATTGACAACCACTTCCGTTCTACCTTAGGCGGGCGCATATCTCTTAGATTCCCCAACAGAATCTTCATGTTATAAGTAACTGATTGAGAACCTACAGATGATAGTCGTGCTGTGACAGAGCTTGGACCATTTTCACTGAGAGGATGGGATGTAGCTATCAACTAAGGGTGATGCCTCCAACGATAGCCGTCAGTGACAGCGCATAGGACCATTTTCCGAGAGGATTAAAAGTAGCCATTGATGATATCCCTACATACAGCTTGCCATGGAAAGGAGTAAGAAGGATTGAAGGAAGAGTGAGTAGTGAAGCAGAGTTTCAAGAGGAACACAGCATCTCCATACACCTATCTGAAATTCCTACTATTGATTTACATAAGTATTTCTATCCCTTTTTATTTTCTATTTTATTATTAATTTTCGAAACCATAAACCAATTTAATCTGCCTAACTGAGATTTACAAGGTGAAACCAATTTAATCTGCCTAACTGAGATTTACAAGGTGACCATAGCTTGCTTCATACCAACAATCTCTGTGGGATCGACCCTTACTCACGTAAGGTTTATTACTTGGACGACCCAGTACACTTGCTGGTTAGTTGAACGGAGTTGTGAATTCAAATAGAGCCAATTATTAAATTTCATACAAGTACAAAGACAATAGATCACAATTTCGTCCACCACCTGTCATCACAACACCAAACTTAAATCTTGCTTGTCCCCAAGCAAGCATCAAAACTAAGAGAAAATAAAATGAACAAGAAAAGAAACATATCCTTATTAGGCATATAGCAGAATGTGATTCATGGGGTTTTTATGCAGATAATGATAACTCAATTATTGTTGCTGTTACATAATATACATTCTTCCTCAAAGGCTTGCTAAACTTGCTGTTATAAGGTTTATTCTTTCTTTGCTCCCTTGCTAACTTTTCTTTTCTCATGTTGCTTATCAAGCTTATTATTCTTGAAGGCTTGGTGTCTAATATTGTAGTAGTAGCCTTTGGCTTTATTTTTACTCAACATCTTCCACCACAGACACATAGCTCACTACTTCTTCCTAGGATCATTGATGCCCAGCATCTCTTTGGATAACTAAATGTTATGTATCTAGGTTGCTCTTTATTGTGGACTTTCAATTGGCCATCCCAAATCAGTTGATCTAAGTGACCGGGTTTTAAAATACCCTTTAGAATTTACTTATCCAAGCATATCCTAGTACAAGAACACCACAGGCATGTGTCCTAGGGTCCAAGCTATTGGTGTCCAACCTTTATTCTTTGTTTTTTTTTTCTTGCCACATTGCCTTTTTCTTCTTCCTTTTCTTTCTGTTTTAATTTTGTTCTCAAGGGCTTTTTCTTTATTGATACGATCCTTCATAACAGCAACTAGCTCACACTTCAATGAAAATGATACTATGCAGCACTTATTTCATGAGTTATGCATTTAATCAAACACATATACCACCAGTAGCTTCCATTCTACTTATGCAACATTAGATTTTTACTTTTCAATTCAAACAAAATCTCTTTTATTCAAGCATATGGGAAACAAAACAAAATTCAAGCTAAGTGATGAATGACAAGCATTATGCAGATCATTTCTCTAGCTACTTATTGAACAAAGAAAAGTACAAGAAAATGAAATAAAAAGGAAATAAACAGTGGAGGCATATCATGTTTCAGACATGCTTCTCCTTATTAGAAGAATGAAACAAGGGGTATGAAAGAACTTTGCCACCTTCTAATGGTCGTGGCTGCTGCTTGATTCTCCCTTTTTCTTCTTTCTCTTCCCTAGCTTGGAATAGTCTCGGATCTCTTCACCGGGACATCTTCTTCCCCAGACAGAATCTAAGAGTCCTGAGAGCCCAACTTCTTCCAATCTTTTAAAAGTTGCCTCCGTATAGTGATGAGACCTTGCTTGTTGCTTGGCTCCAAATTCAGGGCATTGCTCAAATGGCTTGATCTGAGGATTGAGTGTTGGCAAATTATGGGTCAAGTACTCCAACCTTGCTTGCATGTTTTCATCATTCTCCATTCTTTGCGCATATCTAACTTCTCCCATGGTGTGATGAATATTCTTCCATTGATACAGGTTGTGACTATATTCCCCTGCTTTAGCTTGACTAAAGTACAGCTTATCATATGATTCTTTGAATTCTTTGTATTGCTCTTTTTGTCCTTCAAGAATCTGTGCTTGAAATTCTTGCTGCTGAGTCATCATTTGCTGTTGCCATCTCTCTTGCTTCTCCTCCATTTGACGCTGCCAAGCTTCTCTCTCCTCTTTATCTTTCAGATATTGCTCCCTAAACTCTGGATGGGGCTCTAGATATTGCTCTTGGCGCCCCTGATTTTGCTCTTGTTGAGTCTGCATGAGTTGTTGAGATAACTCTTCTATTGCTCTGTGTAGCTGGCTCATGTCTATGGCATCATGAGCTTGATTTCGTCCTTCCTCTCTTTGTGATCTCCTTTGCCTGGGAGCTACCACCCCCTCTGGATCATCTTCTTCATTTATTCCTTCCATACTCTTCTTGGTGATCCCTTTCCCCTTTTTCACTTTTTCTGTGTCCTCATCTTCAAAGATTACTCCAGCTTTGTCGCATAGCATGAGGATGGTACTTGGATGTCCAAGACCACTTGATTTGCTTGTGCTGTTAGCCATCTCTTGGATACTGTCGGCTATGAGTTGTGCGAGGTTGATTTCACCTCCGTGTAAGATGCAGTATGTCAAGAGTGCTCGTTTGATTGTGACCCAAGAGGCGTTTCCAGTAGGGAGGATAGATCTCCTCACTATTTCATACCATCCCTTGGCCACAGGAGTAAGATTTATCCTCCTCAAGTGACTTGGAATTCCCTTTGAATCTCTTTCCCAATCTGTATTCTCCACACATAACCCTTGCAAGATCTCATCAGGATTGTTTTCCATCTGCAATCTGGTCTCATAACTGGGCTCTGCATAAGTTATGGTTCTCAACTTTAGGGCCCTTGTGATGGCTGCTGGGCTGAAACTCACTTCAACTCCTCTGACATAACTTGTGTAAGGGGCACTATCTTTGTTTTCTTTTACAGCATTTGCATAGAACTCCCTGATCATGACTGCACTGATGTCGACAAGAGGAGCACATAAAAGTTCCCACCTTCTTTCTTTAGTGATTTGCCTCATGATGGGGTATTCCCCGTCCCTCAACTCAAGGCCTTTCTCATAGATGACATTCTTTGCCTCCATAAACCTATGATATCTCCCTTCATGGAATTGGGATCTAAATTTGTTTGCATCATATGATGGAGGTTCGGCTACCATAGGTTCCTTTCCCGGCCTTCTTTTTGAACTTGAGGAGGCCATTGGATTTGAGGTGAGATGGAGGGAAAAATGAGAATAGAAGAAAGATGTGTTGTGTTTGGGATGATTCTCGGTTCTGTTGTGTGAGATAAGGGAATTGTTTTAGTTTTGGGAGTAGAGGGGATTATGGCTTTCATGTGAAGGTAGCTTGAATGAGTGTGTAAACTATTTAGTGCTAACGGCTATTTATAGGCAGATTCTTCAAGCTTTCCAACAAAACCATAATAAGTGAGGAAGGAGTTCGTTGGTGCTCATGAATGGTTGAGATTGAGTTGTTCATCCAAATGGTTCATGGAATGAACGGTCTGCATGCATTGTTGAGGCTTTGACGGGGATTCTCTTCTCATTGGTTGCATGCGTTTAGGTGTTCAATGATGCATGCATGCGAATTCTGCTTCCCAAGGAGCACGCTCTTCTAGGCACATGTGATCACTCTTCTCTTAGCTTGTCCTAGCCATGGCCCCTCCTTGTTTTTGTCTCAATCTCTTTCTCCTGAATAAACCAAAACAGCTAGCCTTAGGATATGGATGTATACGTTGGTAAGTGAGTTGCAATAAAAAAATTGTTTTTGTTTCTTTTTCATAAATGATCAATTGTGTCCCTTAATTAGAATTGCCAAAGGTTGGTGAACACCAAACTTATATCTTACTGAGAAGATGGCTTAGCAATGCGGTAAATCCTTCACAATTGATATATACATAAATAATGATGCATGATCCCTCTCTGCATGATTTTGATTTCATGAATAGGAAATGATCTTTTGAACATTGTTACACATGCAGACACCAAACTTAATGTTTGGTCATATGCTTCATCAAAAGTATTATGCATATGTTCTAAGAATAACCTCCCCTTTTTTTTTTTTTGAAAAATAAATTGGGTGTGCCTTAAGGCACACCAAACTTAGAAATCTGACATGTGCTTCAAAACAATGTATGCATTTATATGAACGTTCAAAATCATGCTAAGGTAATCATAACTTATTGAATAAAAGAAAGGACAGGAATCTTAAATCATGGGTTGCCTCCCATGAAGCGCTCTTTTATTGTCACTAGCTTGACATTGAACTCCCTTTAAGGTGGTTGATGCTGGTGATGTCTCAACTTGTCCCCTCTCACTGTAAGCTTTCTCTGTGTGCCTTGATGCTTAATTTCAATGTGCTCAAGAGAGAGTATTTGGTTGACAGTGTAATGATCTTCTGTTCCCAGCTGTTGATATACTAATTGTACTTTGTCACCTTTGGAAAATCCTTCAGTTGGAAATTTTTTGTTCTTCCACCCTTTGTAACCCTTCTTCCTGTTTTTCTTCTTTTTCTTCTTTGTTGATCTGTCTCCTTCGACAGTGACTCGAGTTGTGATTCCTCCCTTTTTGTTTATCATCCCGGCCTCTTTTTGAATTCCTTCCCCTCCTTGTACCTGCTTACTTTTCTGTTCTATAGTTTTGTTGATTGCTTGCCCTGGAAGATAGTCACTTATCTTGCTTGTTTCTTCCTTACTTTGTGATTCTGGAAACACTTTCAAGGTGATGCTCTCTTCATGCATCCTAAGAGTTAGCTCTCCCTGTTCTATGTCTACAATGGCTCTAGCAGTGGCCAAAAATGGTCGACCAAGTATTAAGGAGTCATTCCCATTCTCTGATGAATCCAGGATCACAAAATCTGCCGGATAGATGAACTTGTCAACCTTAACTAAAAGGTTCTCAATCAACCCTTTAGGATATACTACTGATTGGTCCACCAATTCCAAGGACATCTGTATTGGTTTCACCTCTTCTATGCCAAGCTTTTTCACTAAAGAAGATGGGATTAGATTTATACTTGCTCCTAAGTCACACATCCCCTTGTTGATGAATAGGCTTCCAATAGTGCAGGGTAGGAAGAAACCTCCAGGATCTTCAAGCTTGGGAGGGAGCCCTTTTTTGATTAGTGCACTGCATTCTTCACTAAGCATTACAGTCTTCTTCTCATTCCAACTTCTTTTCTTATTGATGAGCTCCTTTAAGAACTTGGCATATAGAGGCATTTGCTCTAATGCCTCAGCCAAAGGTATGTTGATTTCCAGCTTCTTGAAAGTCTCAAGAAATTTGTGGAAATGCTGATCCTTTGTCTCTTTGTGGAATCTTTGTGGAAAAGGTAGTGGAGGTGTAAGACTCTCTTCCACTTGCTGCTGTCTTGAATTTGGTTCTTTCATGATCTGCTTTCCCTTCCATGAGTTCTTTGGTTGGTTGTTTTCTTCTGTGAGCTTTTCTGGGACATTCTTGCTTGTTATGTCCTTGTTGTTAGCTTCATCTTTCTCTGTTGACTCTTTGTCATTCTCCAAGAGTTCCTTAGTTGCTCCTTGGTTGCCATCCACTAATATCTTTCCACTCCTTAATTGCACGACTTTGCATTCTTCCTTTGGGTTAGGAATGGTGTCACTTGGTAGTGAGCTTGAGGGTCTCTCAATAGAAATCTGCTTGGAGATTTGTCCAATCTGCCTTTCTAAGTTCTTCATGGAAGCTTCTTGGTTCTTTGTTGTCAATTCTTGGTTCTTCATCATTTTCTCCATGAGTAGTTCTAGATTAGTAATCCTCTGGGATTCTTGTAAGATGGGTTGGCTTTGGGGTGTTGTTGGATGATGGTAGGTGTTTTGGTTAGTTGGTTGGTTATTGTGGTTTGTGTTTTTCCAATTGTTTTTATTTGAGTTTCTTTGCCATGGTTGCTGAGTTTGATTGTGGTTGTCTCCCCATCTGAGGTTGGGATGGTTCTTCCAAGATGGATTATAGGTATCACCATAGACTTCATTTGTTCCGGGGTTTTGGTTGTGCATGTATTGGACTTGCTCTTGCTATTGCTCCTCTTGGGTTTCTTCATTTTGCACCTATGTGGTTGATGGTTGGCTTGTGGCGCTCACTGATGCTACTTGCAGGCCATCAATTCTTTTGACCATTTGCTCAAACTGTTGTTGAATCTGCTGCTGCATCATCTTGTTCTGAGCTAGAATTGAATCCACTCCTTCCAACTCCATTACTCCTCTTCTTTGTGATGGTTGGCATTGCCTTTGATGAGCAAAGAAATATTAGTTGTTGGCCACCATATCAATGAGGTTTTGAGCTTCCTCTGTAGTTTTCATGAGTTGTAGTGAGCCTCCAGCTGAATGATCAAGTGCTTCTTGAGCTTTCAGAGTAAGTCCTTCATAGAAGTTCTGCAACTTATCCCACTCAGTAAACATCTCTGGTGGACATTTCCTCAATAGTGCCTTATATCTTTCCCATGCTTCATATAAATTTTCAGCTTCCATTTGAGTGAATGTCTGCACCTCAGTCTTCAATCTTATGATCCTTTGAGGGGGGTAAAATTTGGCAAGAAACTTACTCACCAAATCATCCCAAGTGTTGATGCTTTCCTTTGGAAATGTTTCTAGCCATTGAGTGGCCTTGTCCCTGAGAGAGAATGGAAAGAGCAACAACTTGTAACTGTCAGGAGGCACACCATTGGTTTTGACAGTGTCACAAATCCTTAAAAAGGTAGATAGATGTTGATTTGGATCCTCCAATGGCCCTCCTCCAAAAGAACAATTGTTTTGGACCAGTGTGATGAGTTGTGGCTTTAGTTCAAAGTTGTTTGCATTGACATTAGGGGTAAGAATGCTACTCCCGCAATGTCTAGCATTTGCAAATGTGTAAGAAGCCAGTACTCTTCTTTGTTGTTGGTTATTGTTGGCCCCTCCTTCTGGTTGATTGGGATTTGATGGATCTCCTTCCATTTCTTGGAATTCCTCCTCAGATTCTTCCTCTCCAATAACGTTCTTCCCTCTTTCAGCTCTTCTTATTCTTCGAAGAGTTCTTTGGTCAAGTTCAGAGAGAATAGGGGAAGCTCTTCCTGTACCTGACATACAAACACACAATAAGAAACACACAGATCCAGAAAACCAGTGAAACTTCAATCTATTGCTAGAGTGAAGTTTTAGTTAGTTTAAGTAAAAATTCAAACAGTTAGTGTGTTAGTTAAAATTAAAGAAAAAGTGCTTGATCTAGATCTCCACTTCACATAATCATTGTCAATCTATTTCAATCCCCGGCAACGGCGTCAAAAACTTGATGTGCGGAAAACGATCCGACATAAAACTCACCGGCAAGTGTACCAGGTCGCATCAAGTAATAATAACTCACATGAGTGAGGTCGATCCCACAGGGATTGAAGGATTGAGCAATTTTAGTTTAGTGGTTGATTTAGTCAAGCGAATCAAGTATTGGTTGAGTGATTTGTGTCCAACAGTAAGTAAACAACAGGAAATGTAAAGGGGGAAGGGGAGAATTGCAGAAATTAAAAGGAACTGGAAGTAAAGGTGCTGAATCTTAAAGAACAAGAAATTAAATGACTGAAACTTAAAGTGCAAGAAATGTAAATTGCAGTAACTTAAAGTGCAAGAAATATAAATTGCTTGAATGAAAAAGGAATTTGAGGACTGGGATATCAGAATTTAAGCAAAGGAAATTAGATTGCAGCAAGTAATAAGGCAGAAGATGTATTGTAATTACTTAAAATTAAAACAGAAAGGAAATTGAGTTGCAGCAGAGGTTCACAGAAGAACCAAAAGGAAAATGTGATCTCAGGACTCCAAAGACTAGATAACAAAGTCTAGATCTCAATTGCCTTCCCAGATCCAAATTCTCAAGCAATTAACAAGAAATTGAAGAAGAAACAGTAAAGGGAATGTAGTTGAACTTAATTATGCAGAGAAGAAATTAAAGAGCTCTTGAGTGGAGATTGAGACAGAATTCCCTCAATTCTTGACACCCAAGACTCAAACAAGAAAAGTAAAAACGCTCAAGCAAGAACCAGGAAGAAGAGAGATCAATTCTCCTCCCAAATTCTCAGAAGTCTCAGTGAAGTCTCTCAAAGAAAATTCAAAAGTTTCAAAATAAAAGTGAAGATTCAAAGCTCAAAAGAAAGGTCCCTCATAATTACATCAAACTAGCTCCTATTTATACACTTTCTATTCTTGGATCTTGAGATTTGGATGGGCTTTTGATTTGGTGAAGAAATGAATTAAATTGGATTTTTAATTCAATTTTTAGCCCAAGAACATTTGCTTCCAGGAGGCTGCCCTACCCTTGTGGAGGGCAGGGCAGAAAATGGTGCGTGCGGCCTTGGTGCGTGCGAGTTGGGCGAGTTGATGCTGCAGGATGCAGCCCTGCCCTTGTGGAGGGCAGGGCAGAAATTTTTGGTGCACCGGAATGATGCCCGTGCGTGCGTGCCGTTGCTGCCAAGACTTCCCTTGGTGCGCCAATCTGGTGCGCTGGCCGTGCACCTCAAAATGCTGCCCTGCCCTTGCGGAGGGCAGGGCAATGTTTCCAAAGTTGAAGCCCCGTGTTCGAAACTCGGGCAATGCACACGCTACACTTTTCCTTGGTTTTCTTGGCACCAAAGTGAGGCTTAATTCCTTGCTTCCTCATGGTGCCGTGTTCGATCCTTGTGGCAAGCATTGGTGAGCTTTTTCTTTGAATTTCTTCCCTTGGTGAGCCCGATATTGCCCTTGAGGAGGGCAGGGCAGTGTTTTTGATCTTATTGATTCATGGCATCAATTTGTGCTCTGCCCTTGTTGTGGGCCGGGCAGTGTTGCCTCTCAAGCCTTGTTTCCTTATGTTGCCCTCCTAGAGGGCAGTGTGCCCTTGTGGAGGGCAATGCTTGCTTCCTCCGTTTATGCGCCACACCTTTTCTCTCTTGGGCCACGCTTTCTTAAGCCACGCTTCCTCTTTTCTTCTTTTCTTCACCTACAATAAACCAAAACAACCACTCAAAGTATCACTAAATTCACAAGGCTTATAAATCAATTAAAAATCAATTAAATTCAGCTTAAACCTCATGAGTTAACATTAATTTCATGGTGGTTGTTTGATTTAAAGAAGTTATGTATTTTCACTCCAAATCACTTACTTAGGATGCAAGAAAGTGCATAAAGACTAGTAAAACAAGTGAAATTAGCTTGAAAAATGGGTATATGATGACCTGTCATCAGTAGCAGTTGGTATGTCACCGTACTTCTTCTGTTGGTGATACTCAGCCTCCTCCTTAGAGTTCACATCCAACCGCTCCCTACGAGGCCAGACCCTCTCCCTCCGGGGCCTTTCAACTCCTTCGCGATCCTTAGCATTCCTCTCTCTCCTAGTCGGCCTCCGGGTGTCCACTCAAACCTCCCTAGCACGCCGACGACAATGAGGGATGTTTCGAGGAAGGTCAAGCACACCTCTAGGCTGGCTGGCAGTAGGCTGGGCGTCATCCGGTAGCTCCAACAGTCTAGATCATCAAGCACCTCCTATCCATAAAAATGTCTAACACGACAAGCCTGCTGGTACCAGGCCCAGTACTTCTGTGTAGGCTGGTAGTCTGTGAATGGCTGAATAGAGATCCAATGGCCATCCTAAAATCAATCCCTCCATAGGACATACCACTGTTGATGCCGAGTAGGCCACCACATGTCCTCGCCCCATCCTGTGGTGGTCAAGAACCTATCAACATTAACCGGGTCTCCAGGTACTGGCTGCTCATCACCGAACTGATGTTTCACCCGATCGACATGGTGAAACTCAACAATGTTGAAATAGGCGAGGGGAACAATAGTCATCCATGTCCCTCACTCTGCCTTCTCTCTCAACCAGTCTAGGCACAAGGCCGGCAATGTTAGGTCACCGTATGACGTCCATAGAACTACAACATATGGTATGATATAATCATTAGTAACAGTTAATTACATCGGAGATCTAGTTTATTTAGTTTAAACCAAATAAAAGGAGTTTGTTTACCTCATGTAACTATAACCGATCTAACGACAGATGCCATCGGAGGACTCTCTGGTCGTATTAGTCCCTACTCTTCTGTGGACATATGCAACAATAACAGTGTCTCAATTTATGCAATAGGATGTTTAATTACATAAATAAAAAAGGAAAAAACCATAAGTAGTAATAATTACCTCCTGGCCATGGGATATGTTAGAACTTGTCTCTCGAGGACACCATTACAAAAATCTATGGTATATCCAAGAGACTAAAAGCGGAGTGCATCTAGCAATGTCTATGGTATCTCGATATGATGCAGAGCATAAGGAGTAGTACGTCCATGCAAGCACAGCAGATTCTCAGGACAAACCGCTGCACCTCTGGAAGTCATCCAATAGTGGTAGCCACCTAAGATGGACCTAATTTTTTGACCTGTCTTTCATTAGGTAAACCCTGATTAGCAACAGTATATAACACCTCATGAACTGACGGAGGGTGGCTGCATCAGTGGTATCGGACATATGTCGGACTCGGTCTCGAAGTGATGTCAGCTTTATGGAGAAGGACTCCTTCCTTTGCACACCTTGTTGTTGAGTGTGAGGAGGCCTGCCAGGAGCTGCTTTACCCATTCCCAGGTCGGGTGCCCGTACTATATCAGAAAATCACACAAGTTCTCACCCACTGCCTCCCTGTGCGTACGTAACCCAAGGAGGTACGGAATGTCCTGCAGGGTGATGGTATACTCATCCCATGGCAGGTGAAAAGTGTGGGTATCTGAGTGTTAGCGCTCCACGAATGCAATTATCATGGATTTGTTGAATACGAAGTCTCTGAGCTATACTGTATCGCCAAACCGAACCTCCCTCAAGTAAGGGAGAATGGCATCCGGTGGTGCAAGAGTGTGGCTCACTCGCCTAGGAAGAAGTAGATGAGACCTCTGATAAAAAATAAAAAAGAGGAATAAAATATCTATTTTAAAATTAAACATTTAAAAGTCAAAATAAAAAGATAAAAATTGTACTAAACAAGAGTTTCACATTTCAAAACTTAGTTAAAAACATAATACAAACAAAATAACAACAAAGCCTTATCCCACTAAGTGGGGTAGTTAGAAACAGAATAATTAAATTTTAAAAATTAAATATAAAAAAATATATCAAATAACATAATTCCCATTAAAACATTGAATAACATTCCCATTAAAAGATTGAATAATAGTTAAAAAAAAGTTATCTACCATAATCAAAACTAAAATTAAAAATACGGATTTTGTGATTTTGTGATTTCACATTAAAGAAATCACAAAAATGCAATAAATATTTACTTAATAGTAAATTAATTTAACTAATAAGTTAAATCATTCTTATCAATTAACACTTACTAATAATGCATTCTTCCATCTAACATATACTACATCTATAAAAGTATTCTAATCTTAACTATAACTATATGCTTATTTAATTTAAACATAAAAATAACAACACTAGCCTGAAAGTCAATTACTCCAATGATATGCCACATCGCGTTCAAGAGGTTGATGTCCTCATCTCGTGCATATGTGTGCGCCATAATCTCCGAGTACCTCAATAATATGAATAGAAATGGCTAGAGAGGAGAGAAAACAAGTGAAAATGGTTCGAAAGTGACTTCAAATCACGGTGTAAACGAATTTTATATATAGACGTAGTTATTTCTTATCTCGTTTACAGTGTAAAAGAAGTAACATTAAATATATCTCGTTTATATTGTAAACGAGATAAACATGTTATATACCACGTGTACAAACATAATACGTAGACATGATATCATGTCTTATCTCGTTTACAGTGTAAATGAGATAAGGAACAGAGTGCAAATTCGTAAAAACACTAGAAATGACCTATATTCGTAAATAAAAAATGTATTTTATTTATTTCAAAAAAATTCCATGAAAATAGGGTTCTACCATTTTCGTTTTTTTCTATTCCGTGGTCGGTTGCATAAGTGGATATAGTGATATACCCTTTATGTGTGTGCGCTTTTATAGTTTATACCATTTTTTTATAGGGTTAATAGTTAAATTAGTTTTTAAATGATTATATTTGTTCATTAAATTTATTTTAAAAATATTTTATCAATTGTCAATGACTTATAATTTAAATAGCATAGTCTTCTCATATTTACCTAAAGGTTGTGGATTTGAATCTCCCTATTTTCGGAAAAAAAATATTTTATCAATTAAATTTTTAATTTAAAGATTATAAATTAATTAATTTTGTCTTTCATTTACTCAATTAATATTTTTTGTAAACAATTGATGATATAAAATATTAACTCACATTAAACATGATATTTAGCATATCTAATTAGATAAATATATTTATGAAAATTTATTAATTTAGTGTTGTCAGATTATATTAAGATTAAAATTTATATAATTAGAAAAATGAACTAAATTGATAGATTTTTATAAATATATTTGTTCAACATCCAATTAAATATGCTAAGTGTCATGTATACTATCAGTTAATATTTTATATCATTAGTAATTGACAAAAATTATTAATTGAGTGGCAGAAGAACAAAATGATTAATTTATAACTTTTAAAAGACTAATTTAATTGATAAAATTTTTCAGACACGAATTTGGATAATGACCCATCTTTCACATAATAATTCGAGCATTATCTCTTTTTTATTTAATTGGTAGTACATATGCATTTTCAGTCGTATTGTTATCCAAGTTTTTGAATTGAACCCGTTATTAAATCGTTTTAATTATTAATTTATAATATAGTAATTTAACTGATTTAATTGTAGTTCAACCGAAATAATCAAATTATAATAAAATAATATATAAAATAATAAATAAATATAAAACATATAAATATAAATAAAAAATTATATTTTTATTCTATTAATTATTATGTTAATTATAATTTTTTACTATAATTTTTATAATAATATTTTATTATAATTATAATTATTTGATTAAAATCCATTAGAAGCTTATAATTTTTTAACTTGAACTAAATTTATTAAAACTTTTAAGATTTTAATTATTTTAGTTTTTTCCTTTTAAACACAATATTTCTTTAAATATATACTTTTTTAAAATTGTATGTATTAGAATTTATCCATATTAATATTTAAATAGATATATAACTTATCATAATAATAGAAAGTTAATTTTTTGTTATAAAAAAATTAAATTAAATAGAAGTTATAAAAAAAACTTTTTTTTGGTCTTGATAAAAAAATTCTTAAGTCTCTTTTCCAACGGTGACATTGAATGAAGGGATTGGTAGGTTGGATAGAGATGACACTGTGAATAATAGTGGCATAGATTCCAGCACAAAGGAAACAAAATTGACAGAGAGAGAGAGAGAGGGAGCTGTCAAAACACAATAAAAAAGTAGTTCGAAAAAAGATTGTTGATTATGGTGGTTCGGACTAGAATAAAAGAAGTAAGGAAAACAGAGATGGTATTTTAGAGGAGCAGATGCTTGAGAATAGAAAAACTTGGAACATGGAATAGGAATTAGGTGTAATTTTATACAATGAAAAAGATGGTATCATGGTTATTCTTGAAGTATAGAATGAAAAAATTACTCAAAAAACAAGATTGACAAAACAGAAAAAGAAAGCAAGAAGCTGCAGACCCAAAAAAAAGTGTGTAATTATTTATTAAAATACTTTTGTTCTTGGAATGTTAGGGGGTTGAGAGGTGATGAAAAATTGAACATGGTCAAAAACCTTAAGAAAAAATTTAAATTAAATATATTAGGCTTATTTGAGACTAAGAGACAGGTAGTGACGAAATTTGATGTAACAAGAATTTAGGGGAGTGATGCTGCCGGATGGAAATATATTGGGTCAGAGAGTGCTTTTGATGGTTTGCTGTTAATTTGGGATGAAATCATGTTTAAAATAAGTTACTGTCATAAAAGGGGAGCCTTGGTTGTGTATTGAAGGGGTCTTATTAAAAATAATTTCAATTGTGCTTTTTTTTGTATGGAGCACATACAAGAGAAGAAAAACTTGTTGTGTAGGAGAAATTGAGTTATATTACAGGTTATGTCAGTTTTTTATGGGAGACTTCAACGAGATTATATAGGTGCAGGGGAGAAAGGATGCCGTCAAATTAATAGCGTCTGCGGATGATTCTAAGAATTGGATACAAGAAGATATGTAACTGGTGGACTTCCGCTTAGCAATCGAAAATTTACATAGTTCAGAAATCGATCTTCCAGTTGATTTCACAGAATTTTAGTAAGTTTGGAGTAACTAGAAATGTTTCCACGGATACAAAATTAAGAGTACATTATAGGAAGGAGAAACACAAAAAATAGTTGATGAGCTTCTTTGCGATTTTATTTTTTACTTTTTTTTATTAATTTTTCTGTTTATTTGTTATTGATCTTGCTTCACTTATTGTATTAAGATCTCTTTTAAAAAATAGGGTAAAGTACTAAATTGGTCCCCTAGGTTTGGGCGTAATTTTGTTTTGGTCCTTAAGGTTTAAAATGTTCTATTTGAATCCAAAAAAAGTTTCATTTAGCATCAATTTAGTTCCACAGTAAGGTAAAAATTAAAAAATTAACAAAATGTCCTACATAACAACAGTTCAAGAATAAAATCGATAATCTAGAGAACAAGTACAAGCCCCAAAGGCACAAAATCAACCATTGATGCACCAATACATTTATTTATCATTTTCTTTAGTTTTATAGAAAATATTTTATTTATATTATAAAAAAAATAATAAATAAATGTATTGATGTATCAATAGTTGATTTTATGCCTCTGGAGCTTGTATTTGTTCTCTAGATTATCGATTTTATTCTTGTACTGTTGTTATGTAGGACATTTTGTTAATTATTTAATTTTGATCTCACGGGCTAAATTGATACTAAATGAAATTTTTTTGGATTCAAATAGAACACTCTAAACCTTAAAGACCAAAATAGAATTATGTCCAAACCTAGAAAACCAATTTAATATTTTACCCTAAAAATTAATTGTTATCGCTCTCGCATTCGAACAATAATGGCGGCACACATTTAGGCACCTATATTGTACACAAACTTGAAAAAAGAAGCAGCACAAATTAAACATTGTGTTCAATCCTTCAAGGACCACCGTCATTATTGCCGTTCTAGATTCATCATCTTTGTGTTCAATCCGAATTTATTGTCCTTGTCATTTCAAATCTATCCCCCTCTTGTTAGAGGTGATGGAGACTAAGATTTTTCGATTCATTTCTTTCTTAAAGAGGGAAGAGCAAGTTCTCTGAGGGTAAGGGTAAGAGTGAGGAGAAGGTGAGAGTGAGACTGACCAGAGGAGGATGTGAGTGAGGTGCTTCTTCTTTTCTTTTTCAATTAACGGTGTCGTTTAAAAAAAACTGACTGCATTCTAATTTGGTTTGATCAGCTAATTTTTGATCGGATCAATAATTCTATAGCAATTTGTAAGATGACGATTTTTTTCATTGAAATGAATTGAAGTTATTATTAATTTACCGTTGAATCGATTCGACTCGCCAATTCAATTTAATTTTCAGAATATTATTGTTATTTGTTACCATTAATATCTATACTCCTTTTAAATAATAAAAAATTCAATAATCAGGTCTTATAAATTCCGTGCATAAAATAATTATGCTACACTGATTCACAAAAGCGTGTTGACACGCGTATTATATTTTTAAATCGCTTCTTTACCATTATGAACGACTCTTCTTTTTCTTCCTTGATGAAAAATACAACTGTCATTTATTTTTTGCATTTCTCTTTTTCCTTCTCTTATTCCTTCTTCTTCTCCTTCTTATTTGTGTTTGTCCTCTTTTTTCTTCGCGTGTTTCATCTTCATTGTCGTGTTTCTCCTCCTTTTTCTTTTGATTTTGCCATATTATGTATTTTTTTCTTCTTTGTTTCATTTTTCCTCTCAAAAAGAATTATGAGAATATGAAATAAGAAAATAAAAAAGAAAAAGCAGCAGAAAATGAGGAGGAGGAAGAGGAAGAGTTCTAAATTATACAGAACTTATCAGAATAAAAATACATCCAAATATCTTCGTTTTACATCCAAATTTGCTACAAATACAGAAATGAGTTATGCTACATGTACACTAAAATCAACCACTAAAGTCATCAACCAGTATAAAATACATACTGAAATACAAAGATACATTGAAAATAAATTAAAACACACATGTATTTATACACAAATACATTGGTGGCTGATTTTAGTATACAAATAACATTTTTGTACAGAAAAATGTTTCCTCTAATGCTTCATTTTCTTCTTCTTCTTCTTTTCCTTATTTCTTTCTTTCTTTTAGTTAAATTGAATGTAAGTTCATCATCTTCCAAGTAATTTTATAGCATTATGTGTTTCTTCTTTTCCTTTGTTTGATTTGTTTGTTTTTATTCTTGTTAAGAGAGTAAAACAACAATAAACATGAGAAGGTAAAACCAAATGGAAAAGATGAATAAGAAAAAAAGAAGAAGATGGTGATGATGATGAAAAAAAGCAGCAGCAGAAGATGAGGAGGAGGAAGAGGAAGAGTTTTGAATTATGCAGAATTTATCAGAATAAAAATACACTCAAATATCTTTTGTTTTACACCCAAATATCTTCGTGTTACACCCAAATTTGCTGCAAATACAGAAAAATATTTTCTCTAATACTGCATTTTTTTCTTATGAATTGAACAACACCTCAGCCACTTGATTGGATTCAAAAACAATAATCAATTACATTCTAATTCAATTGACAATCTGAACTTGAATTATTCTTTATATTTAACAACGAGATAACTGATGATGGAGGAGAAAGAGAAAAAGAAAGGAAGAGAAGAAAATCAATGAAAAAAGAAAGAAGAAGAGGAGGAGGAGGAGGAGGAAGATGTGATGTTGATGATAACGAAGAAGAAGAAGGAGAACGTGAAGAAGAAGAAGAATGTACGCGCGTTGATTGAAAAATCTGTTAAGGAGGAGTGTGAAACATACGTGTCACAAGAGACGCGTTTTAGGAGTAAGTAAATTTCAGGACTTATAAGACTTGTATAGCAAAAAGATTTGTATGTGGAGATTAATTCTGCATAAAGATAAGGAAAATGTTATTTGTACACCAAAATCAGTCACCAATATATTTGTATATAAATACATGTGTGGTTTAATTTATTTTCAATGTGTATTTATATTTTAACATATATTTTATACTGGGGCTGATTTTGATATACACGTAATATAACCCCATAAATAATAGTAAATATTTGAAATTGATTGTTATTTTCCTAATGGTGACGCAATTGAAATAAAAAAGAATGGTATTTTTTTATGTGGTTTATAATATTAAAATTTATTTATTTATAAAAGAGAAATAGTACATAAAATGATAAAATATCCTTCTTTCAAGTTAAACCATCACCAACAATCAACATCCATTTGATCCATGGTTGTTCAATAAATTTACCCTTTTTTTTTACTCCATTGAATTATTTTCATCAATGTTATTTTTTGATCGATTTAGATAATTTATCTATGCTAAAAGAAAAGTTAAAAAGAAATCCATGTATGTAGTTTAATAGTAATTTTGGGTTGACTTGAGAAGCAACGAAGCAAGAGTCTCCAATTATCTTTAGAAGCACACTCACTTTATTGTTTGTCCTATTCTTTGACGGAACATATGCTGCTTCATGGCAGCTTCTCCCAATGGAGTGCTGAGTGCTGAGACCTCAACTTTTCTATCTCAATGAAGCAAAATCCCACAACCGCTAACAATGGCTCAGGTATTACTTTTACTCTGTAGTCCCCTCTTTCCCTTTGAATCACAAATATCCTGTTCTTTTATTTATTTATTTTTTTTTTAAAAAAGGAGGAATGAATTTAGGAAGGTCCATACTCCATGTTCCTGAGGAATGAGGAACACAGTTATGCTCTGTTCTGTACGCTTCTTGCTTGTTTAATTTGTATATGGATAGGATGCAGATATTTTATTATTAAACTTAATATTCCTTTGCTTTGAGTAGTTTAAAAAGGTGAAAACTCAGGTGAATTCGATTTCGATTTCATATGAAGTTAGATGAAAATTTAGTCAAATTAGTCAACGATTCTCAAGTATCAATTTCCCGTGAAGTGGACTACACCTGAGTTTCCACCTTGGAAAATTAGCTAGATCAAGGTTCTTTTTTTCCCCACAAGTCCAAAAATGTATTGAATAAATATAAAAATGGATGTTTGTAAAATTAGTTAGTTCAAGGTTTATTAGTAGACTCACTCACTGACATCTCGAGTGTTGATATGACAGTGATTGAGTACTCGGAAGACGAGAGTAGCAAGATTCGGGTTGGAATCATGAGGTGGTGAATGAAACCTGTATCCATCTAAAAATGATATCTGTGTAAGTGTATTAACACATACAGCAATATTGTTTCGACTCAACAACTTCATGCTAACGTTGATGAGGGTAATATGATATGGTTTCTTTATGAGTATGAAAATAACTCTTGGGCTCATCGTTTTTACAGAGAAATGGCTAGACAAGATTCAACACACGCTCAGGAACAGCTTCACAGGGCTGTCTCTGCTGATTTTAGCAGGCCAAACCTTATCTATCTCGCTCCTCCACGTAAGTACTCTGTTACAAAATGTAAACCAAAACGTTACTATGCTGTAGCAATTAATCAATGTTAAATAAAACAAGTTGTCGCTCTTTTTTTGTCTCCTTAGCATCACATTTTCCAGTAATTCATTTCTTTCCTTCAACAGCATTTTTGCTTCAAAATTCAGACACCTTAAAACAGTTCTGTTTCTATCTTTATTCTTTTGAAAAAAATGTAATATATTTTGGAAATTGCAGCTGATTCGGCCGAAGAGGGTAGACGTGGATACCTCACTAAATGTGTTCCCCTTCACAAAGCAGCACTGACAGGTGACTGGAAAGAAGCCAAGAAAATCTTGGATCAAGACCCGGCGCTTCTAACAGCCGCCATAACCAAAGGGTGGGCAACGGTGCTCCACATTGCGGTTGGGGCGAATCATGTTCCCTTTGTGAAGGAGCTTGTGAAGCTATTGAAATCTCATGATTTGGGGTTACAAGACAACAAAGGGAACACGGCGTTCTGCTTTGCTGCGGCGGTGGGGAATGTGGAGATCGCCCGGATACTGTGGGAAGAGAATAGGTCGTTGCCGCAAACCAGGGGCGGAGAAGGGTTGACTCCTCTTCACATGGCTGTTCTTCAAGGAAGGAATGCAATGGCAGAGTATCTGTTCCCTTTGTCCAAAGATATACTGGCACAAGAGGATTTGGTTACACTCTTCTTCATTTCTATAAATTCAGGACTCTATGGTAAGCATACATTAAGGTGTTGGTACTATTAGGTGTGTTGACTTACACAAATAATACCACAAACATTAAGGTTTAGAGTTTAGGATTTAGTATACCCAGTGTTTGACAAAAAATAATAAATTTTATTGATTATGTAGCCTTGCTTATAATAATATAATGACTATGTTGTAGATTTAGCCCTGAAGATGGTAGAAGAGAATAAAAGCTTAGCTACTGCAAGGAGTGATGAAGATCAAGAGACAGGTTTGCATGTTTTGGCTCGAAAGTCTTCACTTTGTGGTTGCCGTAGTCTGAGAAGCCGAAGGCACCTCCTCCATTTCTGTAAGTGCATAATAATTTTCATATATAACATAAGATAGTATACATTATTGATGTCATGGAATAGAAAACTTTCGTATGTCAAATAATTTAATTATGTTAACCAGGTAAGAAGGACACAACGATCCTCAAACTTATGAAACGAATGTGGGACATACTTCTTGGTCTTGAGGACAGAGTGATGACAGAAACCATAACAGAACCTACTCAAGCAATATTCGTTGCCGCAGAAGTTGGAAACCATGACTTTTTATCTGTAATTTTGAGCACTTACCCGGATTTGATTTGGGAATTGGACACTATGGGACGGAGTATAATTCACATTGCCGTTTTGCATCGCCATGCAAGTATCTTCAATCTCATACATGAAGTGGGTCCAATCAAAGATTTCATAGTCGCTTTCCTTGATGATGAAGGCAACAATTTGTTGCATTGTGCTGCCAAACTGCCACCACCAAATAGACTTAACTTGGTTTCTGGTGCAGCTCTTCAAATGATGCTTGAGTTGTCATGGTTTGAGGTATACATCATTCCAAACCCCTTCCATTTTTTCAACTATCATGATAATAAGAAAGTTTTTGATAATAATAAGTGATTCAAAAATGTTACGTGCACACAAAAAATCAGTCACCAAATTAGCTATTATGTATTTGTGTATAAATACCTATATTATTAAATTCATGTTCAATATGTATTTTGCATTCAATATGTACTTTATATCAATGGTTTATTATCATAAGTTGGTTGGAAATAATTTTATATGTATTCCAAAAAATCATGAGAAGAATCATAAGAACTGGATGGAAATTCAGGTATAGTTGTATTTTTGTAAAATTGATAGTTAAAAATGGTTAGATAAAAATTTAATTAAATATATCAAATTATTTAACGATTTTTAACTATCAACTTGATACGAGGATTACTGTGAGTTTTCAGCTAAGAACTATTGCAGGAGGTTAAAAATGAGTAACATACATTATTCAAATAATCAAATCCCTTAGCTTGAATTAATTCTTATATAATAATTCTATCAATTAAAACGAGTAACAACATATACTATTTCAGGAGGTTAAAAAAATAACACCACCAATATGCATGGAAATGAGAAACAATGCAGGGGAGAGTCCAGGGGAACTATTCACCAAAGAGCACGGAGATCTTCTGAATAAAGGAGAGTCATGGATGAAGAGGACAGCAGAATCCTGCATGGTCGTCTCGACGCTCATTGCCACGGGAGTGTTCTCGGCCGCCTTCAGCTTGCCGGGCGGCAACAATGACAATACAGGAAGTCCCAACTATCTCGAGAAGCCAACCTTCTTGCTATTCGCATTATCGGATACCATGGCTCTAATATCATCCACAAGCTCGATCCTTATTTTCTTGTCCATTATGATTTCGCGTTATGGGGAGGAAGATTTCCGCAGGTCATTGCCTTTGAAGCTCATGTCAGGATTAATGATGCTGTTTATCTCGATCATAAGCATGATGGTAGCGTTTAGCAGTGCGTTCTTTGTTACATATTACCATGGTTTGAAGTGGGTTCCTGTGTTCATTGCTGTGCTTGCATTTGTACCAATACCCGTATTTGTGTTTCTTCAGTTTCCTCTCTGGTCTGATATTGTCTATTCCGCCTATATTTCTAGTTCTTTGTTTAGGTCAAGTAAACGCATGATTCGCTAGAAACATCTTTAACTTGTCCAATAAGTAATGAATTTCAGTTCCCTTGTGTAATATATATGCGAGATTTCTGTTAGTTATATATTTAGCTATATGGGACGAGTAATTTAAATTTTTGAAATAAATAATTTTATGAATGATATTATATTAGAATTTCTAAAACGAATAATTAAGGTGCTTCGGTACAATGATAAATTTATACGTATCAGTACAATAAAAATATGGACAAATTAAAATATGACATGAGGATTATGTTTTCCATGTCAATAATTAATTTTTTTATTACATGTCATATCAATAATTTTGCTAAATCACCCTTATACTTTAATAAAAATAAAAATAAATTTTATTTTATTTTTATAAAAAGACTTAAATATATTTTTTTTGTATTGGACAAAAATAACTTTAATTCTTTAATTTAATCAAAATTCAATTAACTTTAGTTTTATAATTTTAAATCTGAATCAATTTAAAAATCAAAACCAAAATACACTTCATTATTCATATACACTAAAAAATTGCTTTGTTTATTATGAACCCTAATCTAATCTCTCTTACTCCCTTCATACCAAAAAGAAAAATATATCTAAAAAATTGTTCTTCTTTTTTTGTATACCAATCTACTGATAAAGAGTAACCTCACTCCTAATCTCTACCGGACAGTAACAGTCTATCCTCGGTTCCTCATCTTCTCCCTTTCTCGTCGGACTCTGCCATTGCCCTTCCTCCCCTAACTTCGACTTAGTCATTGATCAATTCAACGTTCTTGTAGGTCCTACTCTTTTTCGTTTGTGCATTGATGCTTCGCCTTCTGCCCTAATGATTCCTAGGTGATTTTCTTATTTGATTTTTCGGTGTGCTTCCAATTCTAGCTGAACTTACTTGCCACCATGATCCAATGAGAATTTTAATCTTTCCAAAGATTTAGTATCAAATGAACTGATTCTATTCTATTTTTCTAAGCGTTAAAACATAAAACAGCATTACTATCTTAATATGTTCAATTTTGAGGGATTGAGTCCTGATGAATTATTTAGTTTTGAAAATGTTTTTATTATTGATATCAATTCACCATTTTGATTTTTTAGTATTACATAGCGCAAGTGACACAGTTACCTTTGTTGCTATAAACTACTAGAATTGATTCCTTGCTCAATTTTTTTTCAGTTTTGGAAGGTTTTAAGATTTAAGGAGGTGGTTGAGTTATTGACCTCTGCTACCGATGGTGCTAAATCGTTAATTGATGCAAGTGATAGACTTGTATTATATATTGAAATTGCTCGTTTGTATGGTAATCTTGGGTATCAGAGAAAAGCTGCTTTCTTTTCTAAGCAGGTTGCTCAGTATATCTTCAGTAAGAAAATTGATTAGCTGCAATTAGTGCTATGCAAGTTTTGGCAATGACAACAAAAGCGTATCATGTTCAAAGTAGATCCTCGATACCAGATCATTCTCAGAAAAATGTGAGTTTACAACACTGAGCAAGGTTTTGTATCTATACTTTTCCTTCCTGATTATTTAAATACTCAATTGTTAATGTCATGTCATGCAGTGCCTTAATATGAAAAAATTTTCTGCCTTAAAGTGCAAGCACAGCCTAAAGAGGTCAGTTCAAGATTGTCACAATACACATATTTCATAACAATTTGATCACCGGTAAAAACTCATAGCAAATAATTCTTTCCAATGTGCTTATTTGTGAAGGAAAATAATTCATTCGTGTTAATTTTACTTCTTGTCCTTGGTATACTATACTATCATTTAGGCTATGCTTAAGAGGTTGATGACTGATGTACCTTCATGTAAGATAGGTTTATTTGATAATCCTCATTTTATTGTCTTTTCAGAATGCGATGAAAGACAGCTCTCTTGAGATTGCTGTTCATGAACAAGAGAAGGCTAATAAAAATCTTTTGAGACTGGCTGCAGATCAGGAGGTTTGCATAACCTGTTTTGAGGCTTTGTTTATACTTTATATTGCAAAAAGGTGTAATAATGCTATTTGACTATTTGTTCATCCAGCGACAAAAAGAAGAACTCCATGCTAAAATTATCCGGCTTGAAAAACAATTGAATATGAAACAAAAATTGGAGTTGGAGATTCACCAACTAAAAGAAAAATTAAATGTCATGAAGCACATGGAAGATGATGGAGATTCTGAAGTTTTGAATGTGATGGATATTTTATATAACGAATTAAGAAATAAGAAACAATCACTTCGAGAGATAGGGACATTGAACCAAGCACTAATTGTTAAAGAGCTTAAGAGCAACGATGAACTGCAGGATGCTCGAAAAGTATTAATTAGTGTAAGTTTTTTGTTTTTCCTGATAAGCGCATATTGAAAAGTATTCCAAAAGTGCATATATTTTTTTTAACTACACTGTAAGCGAATCTGTTCAATCAGGTCCTGCTTTTTTAATACTTTGTTATTGTTATTCTTTTATAAATAAGGAAAGAATTTAATATATATATATGACAAAAAAATTTAAAAAAAAAAGAAAAAAATTAAAATTAATAATTTTAATTTATATTGGTCAATATTATTAGTCGTCTAATATTTGTAATTGAGTAGTTTAGTATCATCTTTTTTGTCAACACTTTTAAATATTGTTGTTTATCTATTAACTAAAACTGATAAATTATATTGATCGTATAGTATTACTCTCAAAAAATTATATGTACATTTAAAATTAGCAAACAAACAAACTTTTATGTGAGAAATTATGTTAAATTTTTTAAATAACACCATAACTATTTATATATTCTATTTAGAGTTTAATTTTGATCTATTGACAGTGTAAAATATTTTACACAATAATAAAATCTTTTATACACAGTTGTGTAATTATATCTGTTTTGTTGAATAATTATTTATGTGGTCAATATAAAATATAATTATTATTACTGATATGACGTTACGTAATTAGATGCATGTATAAAATTATGTTACATTAATCGTGTATTAAAATTAAAACCTTCTATTTATTATTTTAATTTTTTAAAATAAGTAATTTTTTTTACACTTTATAACTGTCTTTGTGTCTCAAATTAGTTATTCAAAAATACTATAATTAATAATTAAATTAATTATTATATATTTTATATTGATAGAAAATTTTAGTATACATGGAGGATAGTAGTTAATTTTATTACTCTTGAATTCTTTTCCCCAAACCACGTCACCCGTCCTGTGGGGTTCTTTCCCTTCCTTTATTTCTAATTTCTTATTAGTTGCATGCTCGCACGTGCTATATATAATCGATTCCTTTGTGTATGCATATATATGTGTTTTATACATGTCTTAAGTATTTTTAGGGGGTGACAAGCGGAGAAGTTCGTCTTATTCGATTTTTTTTTCGTCAGAAATTTATTAGCTTACCCTGCTTCGTTTAGTAAGACAGTCTTAGAATTACACCCCACTATGTTTAACTGCGGGCTGGCGGACTAAACCTGTTAAAGTTTTTTTTTTTAACTATTAACTACTAAATAATATATATAATTCCACAACTATATTAATAAATTATTTCTAAAGGCATAAAAAAATTATATTTTTTATATTCACAAACATTAAAGTCTTTGTAATTATAAATATGTAATAAACATAATTATAAACCAAGTTTTCAAACAAAACATAATTATAAATATTGTCACCAAAACAAAATAAACATAATCCAAAACATAATTATAAATATTATCTCCAAAGCAACATAAACATAATCTAAAACACTCAATTTTCATCTTCATACTTTTATAAGTTGGTGATAAACCCCATTTTTAGGGTTTATCTTGTGTTAAATTTAGAGGATTTTATCAACTTTTTTCACATTTATTCACTAAAATAGCATGGTTTTATAAATTCTCCTTAAATTGTGCTTAAGAGTGAAAACATGTTTTTTAGGCCCAACAATTGATAAATTTAATTCATTTTAATTCCAATCGATGCCTTGATATGTTTGTTAAGTGATTTCAGGTTTAGAAGGCAAAGATTTGATTGAAGGAATGAAGGAAAAGCATGTAAAAATGGAGAATTCATGAAAAAATGGGGATTCGCTGAATTCAGGGCAACGCGTATACGTGGCCCAGTGGCGGAGCTTGAACCAAAATTTTGGGGGGCCGGAAATTTAACATAAAAATTTAATAATAATATTTATATCAAAATAAAATTTATAAATATAATTATTCTTTAAGTTTGTTACTAATAAGATAATAAATAAATAATTCTACAGATAAAAAATATAAAATAGTTTATAATGGTACTCTTCGAGTTTTTAATAACTTAAAATCTTCAATAATTGAGTCAGAACTAAACTTTTCAGCAATTTCTTTCTCAATGTAAATAACCAAACTATCTGCAAGAAAGTCGTCCTCCATCTTGTTTCTTAACCTTGTCTTTATTATTTTCATTGCTGAAAATGATCGCTCTGTAGTAGCTGTAGAAACTGGAAGAGTTAATATCAGACGGATCAATCTATCAATCAAGTAATACACTTTTGACTTTTTTGTTTTTGCTAAACATCTACACAGTTCATGAATAGTTGACAAATTCTTCATTTCTGGATGCTGACGAACATCAAGAATAAAATGCTGAAGCTGAAAAGGTAAATTAATCTTCTCTTGTTCAGTAAAGTCTTCGGGATAGTAGCTATTAACAAGAGTAGAAATCTTAGCAATGTCAAAATTTTTGTAAGCATCCTTAGGCATGAGAGTAGAGCTCAGACTTAGTAGATCCATTGCTTGATCATTAAATCTGCTATTTAACTCTTGTAATTGCTTATCAATTGTGACTAAAAATATCTTCACTCTAAAATAATGCTCAACTGTAATATGATCTTTTTGGTGACGCGAGCGTCCTTGCCTTGCAACATAAGAAGCAGTTAAATAAGGAATTAGAATATCATGTTGCTCACAAAATGATTTCACATTTTTTAATAATTCCTCCCATCTGTCATCTCTCAAGCTTTGGATAAGTGTTTTTGTAGAATAAACTAGTTGCACAGCATTAACTATGTCTTGAGACTGCTTTTGTAAAGCTTGACAAAGAATATCAGTTATTCCCATCATATCTTTCATCAAATGCAAGATCAATACAAACTCAAATGAGGTCAGGGTATTGTAAGCACTATCTGCATCACCACGCTGAGAATAAGTTGATCCATCAACAATAATCTTTTGTAAAACAGTCAACGTTGCACCATACATATTTATCAAACTGCAAACAGAAGAGAAATGAGAACTCCATCGAGTATCACCTGCTCGTTTCAAAGTACCAATTTGATTTGCCCCTTTACCAGTTTCAAGTTCATCAATCTCTAATAAATGGACAATTTCATCTGTCTTGGCAGCATGTAACTCATCGTGTCGCTTACTAGAAGAACAAATGATGTTGACGACGAAAGTCAATTTTGAAAAAAACTTATGCACAGGAATAACTTCTCTTGATGCAACAACTAATGCAAGTTGTAATCGGTGAGCAAAACAGTGGATATAGTAAGCATAATGACAATCTTTTAAGAATAATGCTTGTAACCCATTCCATTCTCCTCTCATGTTACTGGCGCCATCATATCCTTGACCACGAATATTAGAGACATCAAGACCATGTCGAGAAAGAATGCCGCACAATTCTTGTTTTAGAGTTAATGATGTAGTATCTTTGACATGTACAAGATCAAGAAAACGCTCTTGAATAAAACCATGTATATCAATAAATCTCAAAACAAGTGCAATTTGTTCTCTTTTGGATTCATCACAAGCTTCATCTACTACAATGCAAAATTTGGAATCTCCAATTTCTTCACAAATATGCTTTCTCACCTTGTTTGAGAGTATATGCAAGATTTCTTTTTGAATTTGATGTGAAGTATATTTAGCATTATATGGAGCATTTTCTAACATAGTTCTTGCAACTTCATCATTGTAAGATGCTATGAGTTTTATCATTTCAAAAAAATTACCTCGATTTTTTTATTCTGGAGTCTCATCATGACCTTTGAAAGCACAAGCTTGAAATGTAAGCCAACGAGTTGCATCAATGGAGGATTTTAGACGCAATCGATTCTTTTGAATTTCTTCAGAAGTATGATCCTCAATTACATTTTGGATGTGACTTGCCTAATTCAATAAATCTAGACATGCTCCAACTGCATTATTGTGTGGTGAGCAAGGATCTCCAATATGTTTAAGAAAAGCACAATTCTTTCCATCATTAACTTTTTTCCAATTTCTAAACCCTTTACTAATAAAAATATCTAACCCATTACGTCCACTGGGTTTTTTGCTAACCAAATAACAAAATAAACAATATGCAGCATCTTCAAAAGGTGAATACTCTAACCATGAAGGAAAAATACCAAATCAAGCATATTGAAATCGTCTTGGATGCTTCGTACCAGATAGAGGATAATTGTCAAGATGATTTTGATATGGACCCCATTTAAGATAAGCTCGTCTAACCTCATCTCTCTGGTTTGGGTGATATTGCCAAATTTGAAGCCGTTTTCTAGGGTCTCGTTCCAAAGAATTAAGGTCAAACTCATCAGATGCAACTCTTTGAACTTTTGAAGGTTGTATCTCACTTTCTTCGTGATTCATTATAGTAGAAGAACTATCTACAGGTGTTGATATTGTAGAAGTTATATGCTTCCTTTCTTGAATATTAGCCTTCCTCTTAAAAAATGCATCAATTCTTTGATTTTTCATCATTATTTTGTATAAAAATTTGAATATATTCTGTAAAATATGCAAAAAAAAATTAAAAGGATAAATATTAAAATTTATAATATTTATTGAATTTTTTTATCAATTTATCAAAATACAATAATATCAATACTTATTAAATATTATAATATTTTTTATCATATAAAAAATTAAATTAAATAAATAGTAAAATATAAAATAATATTAAATTAAATAAATAAAAAATACCTAATTTTTTATATTTGAACTCAAAGGTAAAGGGAGTGTTGCTTGTTGAATAGAGAAGCAAAGCAAAGGCAGTAGCGTGTTTCACTGTTTTGATAATTATCTTTTAATTTTGATGTGTTGTGAAGTTAATAAAGGCCCACTCACTAAAAATTATTATACAATAAATGTATGAGATGGGAATTAAACTTGAATACTTCAAATTATAGTAAAGCATTTAAACCAATTGAACTATTCTTTATTTTTGATGTAGTACTACTAATTTTTTTATAAAAAGTTTGGGGGGGGCCATGGCCCCTCCTTGTCTAAGTGAAGCTCCGCCACTGACGTGGCCCATGCATATACGTGGGAAGGAAATCTGCCATGTGACGCGTATACGTGGCTCATGCGTACGCATAGGAGGAAATCTGTCAAGCGACGCGTATACATAGCCTACGCGTACGCGTGGGAAGCAGCACATGACCAACTTAAAGGCAATACTCTGGGGGCAATTTCTGAGCCATCCAGGCCCAAATCCAACTCATTTTTAATACTATTGAACCCAAGAATTGAAGGAGGAATGAACCAAGTAGTCATAGTTTAGTTTTTCATCATGTTTTAGGTTAGAATTCAAGAGAGAAAAGTCCTCCCTTCTCTCTAGAATTTAGGGTAGTTTAGGTCAAATTTTCTTGGATCCAACTTTTAATTCTTATTTTTAGTCCAACTCTCTTTATATTTTATTGTTCTATTGTCTTGATCTTCTTAGTTTCTCTTGTTAATTGCTTTATGTTACCATTTTTACTTTCATGAACCCTTGTTAGATTTTTATTTCCTTCAATTGTTGATTTCTTGTATTTTGTGATGTTTATTTTTATTGCACTCTAGGTGTTTGATAAAATATTTTCACTAGTTATAGAGTAGTTTTCTACACTCTTGGCCTAGGCTAAGGAAATTGAGTGACATTGAGTCATTGGGTCTAATTGGTTTGGTGATTTGTGAATCCTTGTTGGTCAATTTGATACCTATTAACACTAGCCTACTACTATGTCAATTAGTAGCTAGGTTGGGAGTTATGGGTTGATATTGATCAAGCCTATTTGACATACTTCAAGTATAGAAGTAGACTTGATGGGTTAGTCCCTCATAATTGTCAATATATAGTTTGTAGACAAGGATGGTGATCTCAATTTCCATGCCTTAGTCAAGAGTTCTCTTCTTTTCCTTTATTAGTTAATTGTTATTTACTTTCTTATTATTTACTTTTCTTGTCAATCAACAAAATCAAACTCCCCTTGTTCCTTCATAGCCAATAATTGAGCACTTCATTGAAATTCCTTGTGAGACGACCCAAGGATTAAATACTTCAGTTTATTTTTATTGGGGTTTGTACTTGTGGCAAACAAACTAAAACTTTGATTGAAGGTTGTTTGTTGGTTGGGACTATACTTGCAACGGAATTATTTTGTGAAAATTCCTATCGATGATAAACCTTCACATCAAGTTGGGTTGGAAAAAGTTGGGTTTTGGCCAAGAAATTGCAAAAATACTCCCTTGCAAAAAAAAAAAAACTAAGTCCGGCAGGGAAAGCCCGCCCCTCCCTGCCAAAGCCCACTAAAGTTCATGGTTTAAGCGGTGTGGGTTAGACAGACTTTTATTCTTTGGCGGTCTCAATTTTTCAGACTGGTCCGTCTTTTTTGGCGGATTACATGGACTAGCCCGACAGATTTAGACCCGTTTACAACCTCTTAATATCTTAAAATGATGATAATTAAATAGATGATAACAAGACATAAAATATTAAAACTTAAATTGGAGCAAACCTTAAATTAAACAACTTTGGTGGTTGTACAACAAGAAGGAAATAATCTTGATTAAATGCACATATGAATGTATGCACATATTTTGGATGAGTGATTTGAATGATTATGGTTAAAAAATACTTTGACAATCACTCATTTTTTAAAATATATATTACTTTTCAAATGGTATAAAAATTAATAAATGAGACCATTTTGGTGTCGGCACAAGCTCATTGGACCACTTTTAGAACTTCCAAACGTACGGTGCAATTTTAAAAGATATTTATGTTGCAATTATGTTTCACACTATTCGAGTCTAATTAAGTTGGTTCAAGTCTAAAAAATTCACTTTTATTTCAGATAGTGTGTATATACGTGTCCAAACAAAACTACACAAAGACGTTTTGTGTTCACGCTTTGCAACATAAACACTTACCATCTTTCTCTTAAATTTGAAATTTCTCTCAAAATCTTGCAACAAACAATCAAAATCTCAGCAAAAATTCAACCGAAGAAAAGAAAAAAGATTATTGAAGGTACGCAATTTTTTCTTTCGTCTTCTCTCTCTTGCAAAATAGTAGATATGGTTAAAAACAAAAAATAGAAACAGTAGTTCTCTTTATAATGTACATTTTGTGATAACTATACCTGTTTAATGTTATCTAACTCACATAGATCGCTTTTCTTGATATAAAATTGATTTGCATGTGTTTTGGTTAATTATTGAGTCTCGTTCTCTTAGATTTTGTACAGTTAGGGCATATAATATACCCATACTGCTTCTGGTGTCATTTAGATTACTTTTTCTTATCCAAAAATGATTTAGATGTGTATTTATTGATCATTGAGTCTTTTCGTTTGCTTGTTCTACAATGATTTTCTGTGGTGCGATCATTAAGTAATTTTAGTTCATTACTTAGTTTAATTAAGGTTCACTTGGTCTTGTTCGCTTGGAATTGTTGTACTTAGGTCATGGAATATTTTTGTGGTTGATTGAGTCTTTTTGTTTGCTTGTTCAAATCGTGAACTAATTCGGTTCATTTAGGAATTAACTGAGTTTCAGTTGATGTTACTGTTAAGTATTGACCAAATTTTTTATTCTTTACAGTCAAAATGAGAAAGAAGAAAGTTTCCATGAAGGCCATCTTAAAAAAGGAGAAGCAAGTTTACGATGTAACATATGCACATTAAATCAACTCTATTTTTATATTATAAATATATCATATAACAAAATTTTCAAATTATTGCAAAAAACTCACGATTTGAGATGCTCTACGAGAACCATAGCTGACGTATTTTCCAAAATGAGTGATAAAATAAAGCTATCGTTGAAGAAATGGAATTTGGTGCACTGAGACATATCCCCTCATTGAATGTTCCACACAACCTCTTGAGAGAATTGGCACATTCCTTCAATCTCTATAAAGAATTCTTGGAGACGCGCTTTAGAAAGATCAACATAACCCCTGCCAAGATAAGAGATGTACTAGACCTAAATTCAACTGGTATAAAAAGGCTTTTCTACTATATTCTGTCAATAAATTTTTACTGTTATTTTTATGTTACTTTATTTATATTAATCTATATCTGTGTTGGTGCTATTGTAGAGGATCCTTTTTCTCAAAGTTGTCTACAAGGAACTGAATAATGAGCAAAAGGAAATTGTTGAAAGCTTTAAAGTTTTTACTTTGGCATTTTTGACCAAATCTGTACTAGAGATGACTGTTGAAGGGGATGAAAACCTGCTGAAATTCAAGAGGACATTTATCCTCTTCATCCGTAAATGCTTTTTGTTGCCGACAACAATAAGCAAAGTCTTCCCAGTTCATATGCCAAGCCATCCTTCATGTGGACATGGTCCGAGAATGGAATTGGACATCTCATGTGCTCAACTTCCTGATCAAGGAGATCAAACCTAGAAACTAGGAGACAAATTTTCATGTGATGGCTGCCTCTTTATATTGATGATTATCTATTTCCATGATTCTAAGTTTGCTAACGCAGCAACAAATGTTGCTCCTGAGCCACTGTGGGTGGCGTACTGAACAAGAGATAGGCTGGTTAAGAGGATTGACATTGAGGCAAAGGATGAAATGGTAACTAAACAAAATCATTTTCTTGAAATTTTGGTTCAGTTGTTTCTAAATTATTGTGCTAACTAAATAAGTTTCTATTTTAGGGCCTCTTAGAAAGAGTAGAGCTGAGGGGGGAAGAGAAGGAAAAAAAAGGAAAAAAGGAAGAAAAAAAAGAAGAAAGAAAAAAGAAACCTGTCATGTTGGATTCATCTTCGAAAGAAGAAACTGATTCTGAGTACGAGTATACTTCTCACCATGACTTATCAAAAACTACTTATTTATTTAAAGTTATATTATGTTATTTTAACAAAATTTGTTTAAACTACCCCGACCACCCCATGTCACCATTAGACCAAATGGTTAACCGTAAAATGGGAGGGCATGGAGGGGCATCAGCTGCCTCACTTTTGTGAGAGGACTCTGGGCCACAGCTTCCGTCGCAGGAGGCGTCGTCGCCATGGCAGCGGCCTGCTGAGCAGTAGGAGGCGGCATCGCCGTAGATGGAGGCACGTAGTTTGGGTTAGGGGCAATGATGAAAGGCCAGTCTGCTAATCTCGCAACCTATGATGTTACCAGGGTGGTCAGGGTAGAGGGAGAGGATCCAGAAGTCCCAGAGGTACCGGTAGAAACCCTCCTTCTACTTTAACCACGGCTACGACCACAACCAGCAGTCTGATCCGGCAAACCTCTACCCGTCGTCATGTTTAAAAATAGTATACCAATTAATAGAAATTTAAAACAATAAATCAATGCTATTCAACAATAAGTTCAACATCAAGTAAATGTAATTCAAACAAATTTCAGCAAATTCACACAAATTCAGCATATTCAATACAAAATCAGTAGCATTATCCATCAATTCAGTCAATTTCCAACACTTTCAGCTATATAACACAAACTAATATTCCTAAAACTAACCTATCTTAACTACCTAAAATCATTATACTTGGCAAAAATTCTGCGTGTATAAATTACAAAAATATTAGCAAACAACTAACAAATAGCTGCGAAAGACAAACTACTAAAACCTATTGTATAACCAGCCAAAGGCATAAGCACATGCCTATCAAAGCATCAATATCATCATCACAGAAACTATACACTCATCCTAAATTTTCAATTCAACGATAAATTCAATATATTTGGCAAAAGAACAAAAGATTCAGCAACAAAAGATTTAGTTAAGTGATTTTTTAAGCAACACATCAACAAATTCAACCAAATTTCAACAATTGTTCAACAAAATAAATAGTCTTTTAACATCAATTCACACAAATTCAGCATATTCAACACAAAATCAGCAACATTATCCATCAATTTAGTCAATTTCCAACACTTTCAACAATATAATACAAACTAATAATGCTAAAACTAACCTATCTTAACCACCTAAAATCCACTAAAATAAAAAAATTAACTCTAACTAAATTAACTAACTAAAATTAGAATAATGAAACAACCTAACCAAAATATAATTTGAAGAAAAAAAGAAAAAGAGTTTAAAGAAACCTCGAATGCAGAACTAGGAGAGAATTGAGAAGAAGTGAAGATGCAGCGGCACTATGACGTTGTCGGAGCTATAGGAAGCCGAACGGTGGTCGCCGAAGGCTGGGAAAGTCACCGAAGGCTGGTAGGCAGCGTGCGGCGACGCGTTGACACTGGGGGCGAGGGTGATTTAACAGCGCGAGGAGAAAGGAGAAGAGGGGAAGAAGGAGAAGAAGGGAGGTGTCGCCAGTGGGTTGACGGCGACAGAGAGGAAGCTGTGACGATGGTGTTCTCAACGGTGGTGGTGGTTGACGGTGGTGAGTGAGAGAGTGGAGGAAGTGAGATATTGGGTTAATCTGAAATTAGGGGGAGGAGGGTTCGTGATTTGAATTTACGCCCTGTTATCGTTGGATTTACCATAAAAAAATCCGACGGTAAACCATCGCATGTCACCAAAACGCATTGTTTCACTTTAATTGGGGTTATTGTCGGAAAAATCCTACGGTAAAAGACGCGCCAATTTAACTTTTTTCTCTCCAAATATTATAATGGATTTACTGCCAGAAACTAAAATCCACGGATAATTACTTAATCTTACGAATTCGACATCATTACCATCGATAAATCCGTCACTATTCTGCGACGCTAAATCCGCGATACTCAGTATTTTTTTTGTAGTGATAGGATCACATCTGCTCCTTTGGCGACGACAGCGACGGGTGCTGCAAATACGTGGAAGTAGTTTCTTATGACGTCGTTGTACATTGGAAAACTAGACCATGAGGTCAATGAGAGGCACCTTTACGATTGACTCAACCAGCTCGGCCAAGTAGTTTCGATTTGTTTTGCCTCCACTCTTTTGTCAAAATTATTTTTGTTTGTTTTGTTTATTTGAGTTTATTTTTTTCTACAATTATTTGTATGAACAAATAGAGTGTCATTTGTGCGATATGTATACTGCAAATGCATTGTTGAGTGTGATATTGTGATTCATTTATTTGTCGAGTGTCATAGAGTTTATTTTTCTTCTTCTATGATTGTTTCTTATTTTTTGTTTCTTTATAATTTTCAAATGCATTTGTTGTTAGTAATAGAACAAAAACTCAATGTTTTCATTTTTTGTTTGTATTTTTAGTATTTTCTATGTTCAGAATTTTATATAGGAAGTAAAAACAGAAAATAAATTTTATTGTTTTTACCTTTTTCTATTTTTCATTCACAAAATTCAAAAAATAAAAAATATTAAAAATGAAAATAGAAAAAATAAAAACACAAACTAAACACATCGATAACATTTTTGAAAGAAAATTGTTCTATAACTCAAGAGACAGTGTCTATTCATCCGCTTTTCTATTATGTTTAAGAAATTATTTTTATATTTTTATTTTTATAATTATAAATTTAATATTAATAATTAAAAAATAAATTATAAAACATTCATAAAATATCAAGTTATTTAACATATGTAGAATGTATAAAATAAATAAATTCGAACTAGAAAAAGTAAGATTAAAAAAGAATTATGTTGTTATTATGTATAATTAAAATCGAGATAAAAATTTACTAATATTATTTACAAATTAATTATTTATAAATATTATTAAATTTATTTATTTTTTCAATCTTATTTAATTTGAAACAAACTTAAAAATTTATATTCAAAACACTGTTTATTTCTATACATAACTTTAATAGATAAAAAATTACTTTTTTCAATCTTATATATATTGAACATCTTTAATTTTATTATTCTTTTAAAATTATTAATTTTTATTTTGATTATATTATCATCTTATTATATCATACATTATCTCTTTTTTTGTATTATTTTTTTATATACATATATAACTATTATTATCTTACCGTCATTATTACATTATTTTATTTTATTTCTCTTTTTTGTTTCTATTTTTATTCACTCTAATTGCAATTATTTGCCACCAAATACTATTATCACAACTTTTATTTTTGTTTATCACTCTTGATGAATTTTGTTGTCTGTCGATAATTTATCAACGAATTTTCTTCTATTACCAATGCATATTCCTTCGGTAGTTGTCTAACCTAGTTGGTGAAATTCGTTCGTTAAGACATGTTAAAACATGCGTTAAGCCTTTAACATGTTTCCATATCTTTGTTTGAATACCCAGCAGCTTATTAGATTAAACAAAACCCTTCAACGTATACAGTCAAAACGAAAGTGTAACTAACTGAATCCTAAGTAACAAAGCATATACGAGACATACATGCGAATTGCTGATGGTCTTCTTAGTTCTTATAGTAATACTTTCTCTCCGAATATAAGCATAAGACATTTCATAGGTTAAAAAATATTAATTATAAAAGTATATTAAGATATTAAAATAATTTAATTTTCAAAGATAATTGAATTGGACTCCTTGGATTACGCTTTTGTCTAAAGACTGTGTTGAGCCAAAGATTAAGTACTTTAATTTGGGTTATTGTCATAAAATTTGCAACTAATAAGTAAAGAAATAAACGGAAAAAAACATTGTTAAATTAATCAAATGATTTATACAAAAAGTTTTGATAGAAATAATAGTGTGTGCTGAGAATAACGTTTATAATTTTATCGAGTTAAACACCAAAATGGTCCTTGAGATTCACAAAATGCACCGATTTAGTCCCTGACTTCCCAATTGCACTAATTAAGTCCTCCAGATTGAAAAAAATGCATTAATGTGGTCCCCCTAATATTTTCCGGCGGAAGTGACGTGGCTAATGAATGCCACGGTGGAGTGTCTAAAACGACGTCGTATTGGGTTTTTGCGCTAAACCCATTAATAGACGACACCGTTTCAAGTAAGCATCAACAAAACTTTCAAATCCCCCTCTCCCACTATTCAAAGATCACTTCGTCTTCTTCACCTTCTGCGAACTGAAAGCACCAAACCCTAGCATTCTAGAGTCCTGGCGTGGCTTTTCAGAGTGAAACAATCTGGAGTTCAGAGGAACCTGGTCATCGTTGGCTGAAGATCGGTGAAGGAAGGAGTAAAGATTCTGCGTGGAATCTCCTGTGACAGAGGTAGGCATGCAGAATAGTAGATAGTTTTGTTCTGTTCTACGTAGTGATAAGGTATCCATCATTATGGATTTTACTTGAAAAATTGGTGTAAATTGATGGAAAACCATGGATGCTATGTTAGTAGCTAGGGTTTTTTGCATTGGGTGGTGCAGGTAGGGGTTTTCGGAATGCTCTGTTTTCAAACCAAAAATATGGGCATTTATATAATGGCATAGTGACTGCAGTAGTTGTTAGTTAGGAAATTTGGAATATGATCTGTTGGTATTTGCTGATTCTATATTTTAGATAAAATCTTGTATATTTTTTTTTCGATACAGATGGAGAGGTTGCTGGATATAATGTTCCATCATGAGGGAACGTTTAAGAAAAATGTTGATGGAAAGTTATTTTACTCACCTGACAATAGAGCTTGCTTAGGTGATTTAGATGAGGATACACTTGATGTCTTCTTCATCAGGAACTATTTCAAGGAGTTGGGTTATGATAAGGTAGTTGAGTGTTGGTGGCTGGTTCCGGAGAGGAGTTTGGAGGTTGGATTGAGAGCTCTGACCACTGATGATGAATTAAGGGAGATGTGCTTCCATGCACAGAGGAATGATGGTGTAGTCGATGTTTATTTCGAACATGGAGTTTCGACACCTGAACTGATGGAGGGGAAAGAAGCTGTTCTGTGTTTGGATTATATTCAAGAAGAGGAGCCTGGTGGTGACTTAAACAAGAAGAACACCCCTGAGGAGACCTTAAATGAGATGCCACATGACAAATGTGATCCTGAACTAGTTCCTCCTACTCCAATCCCTATTCCAAACAGTCCAACTGCAAGACCAGTTCCTGCTAACACCCCCACCACAAGACCTATCCATGTTGACACCAAGTCCATGGCTGATCATGAGAAACCCATACTCCATCATATACCCAACCCAAAATCCACTACAAAGCCCAATACAACCCCAACTGTCAAGCAGAATCCAAAACCCAAGTAGAACCAGAAGCCCATGAAAACCCAACCAAAACCGAAGCCCAAGTTTACTTCAAAATCCAAGACCAAATTTAACCCACCTAAAAGAATCACAAGATCTCAGGGAAGGGGATTAAGGAGTGCTAACAAAGGGAAGCAAACTTCTCATGTGGATTTAACTGCAACCAGATCAAGCAGTGATGAAGGGAGTTCAGAGGATAACTCTTATGTACCTGTGCAGGAGGCCAGCTCTAGTAGTGATGATGAGTTGGTCACACAACCAATTAGGAAAGAGGTCAAGAAGGTTCAGAAGGCCTCAGCCATGGCCAAAGGAAAGGAAAAGATGTATAAAGACACTATTATGCAAGATGATGATGCAATTGTGGCAGACTTTTCTGATGTAGAGGTGGACCTTGGTTTTTTAGGAAGTCCAGGAGACGGATTGATGTATGATGCTCTTGACCCGGGTGCATAATCTGATGGTGCCAACTCTTGGCACTCGGAGGAGATGAAGACTCCTCCTAATTCTGAAGATGAATTGGAATCTGATGGAGAATCGGATGAATTTCCAATCTTTCAGGAGGGCCAGAGATTTGGTGAGTTGCAAATGCAAGTGGGAATGAAGTTTAACACTAAGCAAGACTTCAGGGATGCTGTGCGAGAGTTTACCATTCAAGAGGGTAGGAGGATTAAGTTTGTGAAGAATGACAATGTGAGGTGTAGGGCAGTGTGCCAGGTAGAAGAGTGCTCATGGGTTGTTTATGCCTCAAGGGATCATGAGGACTCTTGCTGGAAAATCAAGACTTTTTATGATGATCATACATGTCCGAGAGAGAATTCTAATAGGGCTGCAAACAGAGCTTGGCTGGCAAGTAAGTTGGTCAAAAAGGTTAGAAAGTATCCCAACTTCAAGCAATGTGAGGCTGCAACCTATTTTAGGTCAAAGTGTGATCTCATCTTGCATAGGAATTCATTAGCACGAGCCTTGGCTGATGCAAGAAATGTTGTATACGGGGATGAAAAGGCACAGTATGCCTTGTTAAGGGATTATGCTGAAACGCTGCTAAAGACCAATCCGGGATCCACTATAAAGATTGGGGTTACTCCATTTCCTGACGGACAAGTAATGTTTGATAAAATGTACATCTGCTTGAGTGGATGCAAGAATGGGTTTAAAGCTGGGTGTAGGCCTTTAATCGGCCTCGATGGAGCATTTCTAAAGACGCAGATTGGTGGACAGATATTATCAGCTGTCGCACAAGATGCAAATCACCATATTTATGTGGTTGCGTGGGCTATAGTCAACATTGAAAACAAGGAGAAATGGAAATGGTTTTTGGAGTAACTCCATGATGATTTAGGAGATTAAAAGGCTAATGGGTGGTGTTTCATTTCTGATATGCAGAAGGTTAGACAGTTTATATTGTTAGCAAAATGTATATATGTCTATTGTTTAAACTATTTGGTTCTATGTTTTATTTGGTATGGACAATTGTAACTTGCTGATTTCACTTGTTATGTACATTATGTAGGTTGTTTGGTTACTTAGGTTGTTTGAATATTTATGGTCTTTGGTTATTTAAGTAGTTTGATTATTTAGGTGGTTTGTTGATTTAGTCTGATTGGTTATTGATTATTTACGGTGATTTCTTATTGATTATTGGTGCACGAATTTGCAATCTGTACAACTAACCAGCAAGTGCACTGGGTCGTCCAAGTAATACCTTACGTGAGTAAGGGTCGATCCCACGGAGATTATTGGTTTGAAGCAATCTATGTTTATTTTATTAATCTTAGTCAGGATGTCAATAAGGTTATTTGGATTTAATTGTAAGAAGTAAAAGTGTTTGGAATAAGTAATTGTTACTTTATTAATGAAGAATATGTTGGGGTTTTGGAGATGCTTTGTTCTCTGACTTCAACTCTTCCTTGAAATCCTTTTCCACACGCAAGGCTCCTTCCATGGCAAGCTGTATGTAGGGTGTCACCATTGTCAGTGGCTACCTCCCATCCTCTCAGTGAAAACGGTCCAGATGCTCTGTCACAGCACGGCTAATCAGCTGTTGGTTCTCGATCATGTTGGAATAGGATCCATTGATCCTTTTGCGTTTGTCATCACGCCCAGCAATCGCGAGTTTGAAGCTCGTCACAGCCATTCAATCCTTGAATCCTACTCGGAATACCACAGACAAGGTTTAGACTTTCCGGATCCTCAAGAGTGGCCGCCATCAATCCTAGCTTATACCATGAAGATTCTGATTAAGGAATCTAAGAGAAGCTCATTCAATCTGATGTACAACGGAGGTGGTTGTCAGGCACACGTTCATGGATCTGAGGAAAGTGATGAGTGTCACGGATCATCACCTTCTTCATGTTTAAGCGCGAATGAACATCTTAGATAGGAACAAGCGTGTTTAAATGGAAAACAAAAGAAATTGTATTAATTCATCGAGACGCTGCAGAGCTCCTCACCCCCAACAATGGAGTTTAGAGACTCATGCCGTCAAAGTGTATAAAATTCAGATCTGAAAATGTCATGAGGTACAAAGTAATCCTCTAAAAGTTGTTTAAATAGTAAACTAGTAGCCTAGGTTTACAGAAAATAAGTAAACTAAGATAATTGGTGCAGAAATCCACTTCTGGGGCCCACTTGGTGTGTACTGGGCTGAGACTAAAGCTTCTCACGTGCTTGGGCTGCTTCTAGAGTTGAACGCCAGGTTGTGACGTGTTTTGGGCGTTGAACTCCAACTTGTAACATGTTTCTGGCGCTGGACGCCAGACAGCAGCATGATACTGGCGTTGAACGCCAGTTTACGTCATCTATCTTCGCGCAAAGTATGGACTATTATATATTGCTGGAAAGCCCTAGATGTCTACTTTCCAACGCCATTGAGAGCGCGCCAATTAGCTCCTGTAGCTCCAGAAAATCCATTTTGAGTGCAGGGAGGTCAGGATCCAACAGCATCAGCAGTCCTTTTTCAGCTTAAATCAGATTTTTGCTCAGCTCCCTCAATTTCAGCCAGAAAATACCTGAAATCACAGAAAAACACACAAACTCATAGTAAAGTCCAGAAATATGATTTTTGCCTAAAAACTAATAATATTATACTTAAAACTAATTAAAACATGCTAAAATCTACATGAAATTACCCCCAAAAAGCGTATAAAATATCCGCTCATCGCAACACCAAACTTAAACTGTTGCTTGTCCCCAAGCAACTAGATGAAAAAAATAGGATAAAAAGAATTCAAGGAGTAATAAAATCTCCGAGTTTTAAGTGAAGCTCAGATTCTAATTTAGATGAGCGGGGCTAGTAGCTTTTTGTATTCTGAACAGTTTTGGTATCTCCCTTTATCCTTTGAAATTCAGAATGATTGGCATCCATAGGAACTCAGAATTCAGATAGTATTATTGATTCTCCTAGTGTAGTATGTTGATTCTTGAACACAGTTACTTTATGAGTCTTGGCCGTGGCCCTAAACACTTTGTTTTCCAGTATTACCACCGGATACATAAATGCCACAGACACATGACTGGGTGAAGCTTTTCAGATTGTGACTCAGCTTTGCTAAAGTCCCCAGTTAGAGGTGTCCAGAGCTCTTAAGCACACTCTTTTTGCTTTGGATCACGACTTTAACCACTCAGTCTCAAGCTTTTTACTTGGACCTGCATGCCACAAGCACATGATTAGGGACAGCTTGATTTAGCCGCTTAGGCCTGGATTTATTTCCTTGGGCCCTTCTATCCATTAATGCTCAAAGCCTTGGATCCTTTTTACCCTTGCCTTTTGGTTTTAAGGGCTATTGGCTTTTTCTGCTTACTTTTTCTTTCTCTCTTTTTTTTTTCTTCTCTTTTTTTTTCTTTTCTTTTTTTTCACTGCTTTTTCTTGCTTCAAGAATCAATTTCATGATTTTTCAGATCATCAATAACATTTCTCTTGTTCATCATTCTTTCAGGAGCCAACAATTTTAACATTCATAAAATTCAATATAAAAAATATGCACTGTTCAAGCATTCATTCAGAAGACAAAAAGTATTGCCACCACATATAAATAATTAGAATTTTCTTTATTAAGAACTCGAAAAAAATTAAATCGCCTCTTTATTCTAAAAATCTACTATTTTATTCATGTTTGATGATGATGAGAAAAATAAATTATAACTTAATTGGAAATAAAACCAAAATAGACATGCTAATTACTACTACTCCTATATAACTTCTAAGGTAAATTTCTATAATAATACTATGACAGAGTTAAAGCTTAAAATTAGAACTTAACAACCTGTATTTTGGGAAGTGGATGTTCCTCTAGTCTGTGGGGTGCTTGGTCCTTCAAGGAATAGCTTCTGACGCTTTAGCTCCTTCAGTTCACATCCTTGCTCTTCCTGTTCCCTTAGGTGCCATGATCTTGATGAGTTTTAGCTCAGTGATCATGGCAAATCACACCAAACTTAGAGGTTTGCTTGTCCTCAAGCAAAAGAAAGGAAAGGAGAGGAATAGAGGGAGAGGCAATTTCGAAGTCCAAAAGATATGATGAGTTGAAAAAGATTTGAAAAAGATTTGGATTAGAAAAAGATTTGTGTTTATGAATTAAGATACATTTGATATTTTTGAAAAAGGGATTTTAGAAATTAGGGTTTTTAGAAATTAGGATTAAAATTTTTGGAATTGAAGGATGATATTTTGAAACATGTTTATGCAAGAAATCATGAATTGAAACATAAAAATTAGAAAATTTGTGAAGAAAAACGAATTTTACCTCCTCCCCACCATTCTGGCGTTAAACGCCCAACTGCTGCATGTTTTGGGCGTTTAACGCCCAATTGTTGCTTCTCCTGGGCGTTCAACGCCCAGCTGTTGCTTCTTTCTGGCGTTGAACGCCAGGAAGTCCTTTGTCACTGGGCGTTTTTCTGAACGCCCAGGATGCTGTCAATCTGGCGTTAAACGCCCAGAAGATGCTCCTTTCTGGCGTTTAACGCCCAGATGGCTACCCTTACTGGCGTTGAACGCCCAGTGGGTGCTTCTTTTGGGCGTTCAACGCCCAAAACGTTTCTTACTGGCTTTTTCATGCCAGTGAGCTTCCAAATTTCCCTGTAACTCTGTGAATTCAATCAATTGCTATTTTACCTTTTGAAGATACTTTGACATATACCTGTAAAAATCAATTAATTAGCAAAAACAAATAAAATTAAATTTTGTGAATGGCTGGGTTGCCTCCCAGCAAGCGCTTCTTTAATGTCGTTAGCTGGACTATTACTGAGCCTTAATCAAGTCTCAGTTTTGAGCATTCTTGCTCAAAATTGCTTTCAAGATAATGTTTAACTCTCTGTCCATTAACAATGAACTTTTGTTAGATTCATTATCCTGAAGCTCTACATATTCATATGGTGATACACTGGTAATCACATATGGACCTCTCTACCGGGATTTTAATTTCCCGGGGAATAATTTGAGCCTAGAATTAAATAGCAGAACTTTCTGCCCCGGCTCAAAGACTCTGGATGACAATTTCTTATCATGCCATCTTTTTGCTTTCTCTTTGTAAATTTTTGCATTCTTGAAAGCATTGAGTCTAAATTCCTCTAGCTCATTTAACTGGAGCAATTGTTTTTCTCCAGCTAACTTGGCATCAAGATTCAGGAATCTGGTTGCCCAGTAGGCCTTATGTTCCAGTTCCACTGGAAAGTGACATGCCTTTCCAAACACAAGCTGGTATGGAGAGGTCCCTATAGGGGTCTTGAATGCTGTTCTGTATGCCCACAGAGCATCATCCAAGCTTCTTGCCCAATCCCTTCTACGGTTAATTACCGTCCGTTCCAGGATTCTTTTAAGTTCTCTGTTAGAGACTTCAGCTTGCCCATTTGTCTGTGGATGATATGGAGTGGCTACCCTGTGGCTAACTACATAACAAACCAAAGCAGAGTAAAGCTGTTTATTGCAGAAATGAGTGCCCCCATCACTGATTAATACTCTAGGGGTACCGAATCTGCTGAAGATGTGTTTCTGGAGGAATTTTAACACTGTTTTAGTGTCATTAGTGGGTGTTGCAATAGCTTCCACCCATTTGGATACATAATCCACTGCCACCAGAATATAAGTGTTTGAGTATGATGGTGGGAAAGGTCCCATGAAGTCAATACCCCATACATCAAACAACTCAATCTCCAAGATCCCTTGTTGAGGCATGGCATAACTGTGAGGCAGATTGCCAGATCTTTGGCAACTGTCACAATTAAGTACAAATACTCGGGAATATTTATAGAGAGTAGGCCAGTAGAAGCCACATTGGAGGACTCTTGTGGCTGTTCGCTCACTTCCAAAATGTCCTCCATACTGTGATCCATGGCAGTGCCATAGGATCTTCTGCGCTTCTTCTTTAGGCACACATCTACGGATTACTCCGTCTGCACATCTCTTGAAGAGTTATGGTTCATCCCAAAGATAGTACTTTGCATCTGTGATCAATTTTTTTGATTGCTGTCTACTGTACTCTTTGGGTATGAACCTCACTGCCTTGTAGTTTGCAATGTCTGTAAACCATGGCACTTCTTGGATGGCAAAGAGTTGCTCATCAGGAAAGGTTTCAGAGATCTCAGTGAGAGGGAGGGATGCCCCTTCTACTGGTTCTATTCGGGACAGGTGATCTGCTACTTGGTTTTCTGTCCCTTTTCTGTCTCTTATTTCTATATCAAACTCTTGCAGAAGCAACACCCATCTGATAAGTCTGGGTTTTGAATCCTGCTTTGTGAGTAGATATTTAAGAGCAGAATGATCAGTGTACACAATCACTTTTGATCCTACTAAATAGGATCTAAACTTGTCAATGGCGTAAACCACTGCAAGCAGCTCTTTTTCTGTGGTTGTGTAGTTCTTCTGTGCGTCATTTAGAACATGACTGGCATAGTAAATGACGTGCAGGAGCTTGTCATGCCTTTGTCCCAACACTGCACCAATGGCATGGTCACTGGCATCACACATTAGTTCAAATGGCAATGTCCAGTTTGGTGCAGAGATTATTGGTGCTGTGACCAATTTAGCTTTCAGAGTTTCAAATGCCTGCAGACACTCTTTATCAAAGACAAAGGGCGTGTCAGCAGCTAACAGGTTGCTCAGAGGTTTGGCGATTTTCGAAAAATCCTTTATAAACCTCCTATAGAATCCTGCATGCCCCAAAAAGCTTCTGATTGCCTTAACATTGGCAGGTGGTGGTAATTTTTCAATTACCTCTACCTTAGCTTGATCCACCTTTATTCCCTTGTTCGAAATTTTGTGCCCAAGGACAATTCCTTTAGTCACCATAAAGTGACACTTCTCCCAGTTTAAAACAAGGTTAGTCTCTTGGCATCTTTTTAGAACAAGTGCTAGATGGTTAAGGCAGGAGCTGAATGAGTCTCCAAATACTGAAAAGTCATCCATGAAGACTTCCAGAAATTTTTCCATCATATCAGAGAAAATTGAGAGCATGCACCTCTGAAAGGTTGTAGGTGCATTGCACAAGCCAAATGGCATCCTTCTGTATGCAAATACTCCAGATGGACATGTGAATGCCGTTTTCTCTTGATCTTGGGGATCTACTGCAATTTGATTATAACCTGAATATCTATCCAGGAAGCAGTAGTATTCATGACCTGCTAGTCTTTCTAGCATCTGGTCTATGAATGGTAAAGGAAAATGATCCTTTCTGGTGGCTGTATTGAGCCTTCTGTAATCAATACACATACGCCACCCTGTAACTGTTCTTGTAGGAACCAGTTCATTTTTTTTATTGTGAACCACTGTCATGCCACCTTTCTTAGGGATAACCTAGACAGGGCTTACCCAGAGGCTATCAGAAATAGGATAAATAATCCTAGCCTCTAGTAACTTAGTGACCTCTTTCTGCACCACCTCCTTCATGGCTGGGTTCAGCCGCCTTTGTGGTTGAACCACTGGCTTGGCGTCACCCTCCAATAGGATCTTGTGCATGCATCTGGCTGGGCTAATACCCTTGAGATCACTGATGGACCACCCAAGAGCTGTCTTGTGTGTCCTTAGCACTTGGATTAGTGCTTCCTCTTCCTGTGGCTCTAAGGTAGAGCTTATGATTACAGGAAAGGTATCACCTTCTCCTAGGAATTCATATTTTAGGGATGGTAGTAATGGTTTGAGCTCGGGTTTAGGAGGTTTCTCCTCTTCCTGAGGGATTTTCAGAGGTTCTACTATTCTCTCTGATTCCTCCAGATTAGACTGAACATCCTTAAAGATGTCCTCTAACTCTGATTCAAGACTCTCAGCCATATTGACCTCTCTTACTAGAGAGTCAATGATATCAACACTCATGCAGTCATTTGGGGTGTCTGGATGTTGCATGGCTTTGACAACATTCAACTTGAACTCCTCCTCATTGACTCTCAGGGTTACTTCCCCTTTTTGGACGTCAATGAGGGTTCGGCCAGTTGCTAGGAAAGGTCTTCCTAGAATGAGAGTTGCACTCTTGTGTTCCTCCATTTCCAGCACCACAAAGTCAGTAGAAAAGGCAAATGGCCCAACCTTGACAATCATGTTTTCAATCACGCCTGATGGGTATTTAATGGAGCCATCAGCAAGTTGAAGACATATCCGGGTTGGTTTGACCTCTTCAGTCAAACCAAGCTTTGTGATAATAGATGCAGGTATTAGGTTAATACTTGCCCCAAGGTCACACAGAGCTTGCTTGGTGCAATTACCCTCTAATGTGCATGGTATCATAAAGCTTCCGGGATCCTTAAGCTTCTCAGGTAAGCTTTTCAGAATGACTGCACTGCATTCTTCAGTGAGGTAAACTTTTTCAGTTTCCCTCCAATCCTTCTTATGACTTAAGATCTCTTTCATGACCTTAGCATAAGATGGTATTTGCTCAAGTGCTTCTGCAAACGGAATCTTTATTTCAAGAGTCCTGAGATAGTCTGCAAAGCGAGCAAATTGCTTATCCTGTTCTGCTTGGCGGAGTTTTTGAGGATAAGGCATTTTGGCTTTATATTCCTCAACCTTAGTTGCTGCAGGTTTATTACCTACAGAAGTGGGTTGGAAAGCCTTTTTAGAAGGGTTGTTATCAGTACTTGTATGTGACTGATCCCCCACTGGTGTTTGAATGCCAGGGGTGGAAGCTGGAGTGGCATTAGACGCCAACTCCTTATTTGTTACTGGCGTCTGAACGCCAGAATTGTGCTCCCTTTGGGCGTTCAACGCCGGATTCATGCTTGTTTCTGGCGTTGAACGCCAGGAATGAGCATGGGCTGGGCGTTTAGCGCCAGCATTATTCCTCTCTGGGCTCTGATTGTCCTCAGAGGGATTTTGAGTAGCCATTTGTTCATTTCTTGGCTTCCTGCTGCTTTGAAGTGAGGTATTTAATGTTTTCCCACTTCTTAATTGAACTGCTTGGCATTCATCTGTTATTTGTTTTGATAGTTGCTTTTCTGTTTGCTTTAACTGTACTTCCATATTCCTGTTAGCCATTCTTGTTTCCTGTAGTATTTCCTTGAATTCGGCTAGCTGCTGAGTTAGAAAGTCTAGTTGCTGATTGAATTCATTAGCCTGATCTACAGGACTGAGTTCAGCAGTTGCTGTTTTAGCTTCTTCTTTCATAGAAGATTCACTGCTCAGGTACAGATGCTGATTTCTGACAACTGTATCAATAAGCTCTTGAGCTTCTTCAATTGTTTTTCTCATATGTATAGATCCACCAGCTGAATGGTCTAGAGAAATCTGAGCTTTTTCTGTAAGCCCACAGTAGAAGATGTCTAATTGCACCCACTCTGAAAATATTTCAGAGGGGCATTTTCTCAGCATCTCTCTGTATCTCTCCCAGGCATCATAAAGGGATTCATTATCTCCTTGTTTGAAGCCTTGGATGCTCAGCCTTAGCTGTGTCATCCGTTTTGGAGGAAAATAGTGATTCAGAAATTTTTCTGACAGTTGTTTCCATGTCTTTATGCTGTTCTTAGGTTGGTTATTTAACCACCTCTTAGCTTGATCTTTTACAGCAAATGGAAACAATAATAATCTGTAGACATCCTGATCTACTTCCTTATCATGTACTGTGTCTGCAATTTGTAAAAATTGTGCCAGAAACTCTGTAGGTTCTTCCTGTGGAAGACCGGAATACTGGCAATTTTGCTGCACCATGATAATGAGCTGAGGATTCAACTCAAAGCTACTAACTCCAACGGAGGGTATACAGATACTACTCCCATATGAAGCAGTAGTGGGGTTAGCATATGACCCCAGAGTCCTCCTGGACTGTTCATTTCCTCTTAATTCCATGATGGAACAAGGGAGATGATATGTATGTTGATATTATTTATTTTATAAAAATAAAATAAAATGGAATAAATAAAAATGAACTAAATAAAATAAAAACGAAAAAAATGAAATAAATAAAAAAGGAAATTAAAAATATTTTGTGAAGATTTTTGAAAAATTTTGAAATTGAAATCTGAAATTTTTATATAAAAATTTCGAAATTATAGTTTAAAATTAGTTAGAAAAGATAATTTTTTTTTTGAATTTTGAATTTTATGATGAAAGAGAAAACACATAAAAGACACAAGACTTAAAATTTTTAGATCTAATGCTCCTTGTTTTCAAAAATTTTGGAGGGAAAACACCAAGGAACACCAAACTTAAAAATTTTAAGATCAAAACACAAAGGAGACTCAAGAACACTTTGAGGATTCACAAGAACACCAAGAACAAAAGAAAGAACACCAAACTTAAAATTTTTAGAAAACCAAAATAAATTTTCGAAAATTATATCAAAATGAACAAGAAAACACCAAACTTAAAGTTTGGCACAAGATTAAATCAAGAAAAAATTATTTTTGAAAAAGATTTTCAAAAGAAGATGCCCAATTGCCAAGAACATAGACCAACGCTCTAGCCAACTGAGCTATAAAATTAATGTGTTTTTAAAGATGTATTATATTTATGGATAAAATAAAATTTTTTTTTTGAAGATTAATATTTTGAAAAAGCACAAGAAAAACACGAAAAATACACAAAACAAAACAAACCAAAGATCAAACAAGAAAAATTGACAAGAACAATTTGAAGATCAAGGAAGAACAAGAACATGCAATTCGAAAAATTAAGAGACAAAGAAAAGCATGCAATTGACACCAAACTTAGAACAAGACTCTAAACTCACGAAAAAAATTAGAAATTGATAAAAAAAAATAATATTTTTGAATTTTTTTTTGAAAAGGGAATAAAGAACTCAGAATTTAATGACTCTATAACAACAAAAATAAATTATTCCTAATCTAAGCAACAAAATAAACCTTTAGTTGTTCAAACTCGAATAATCCCCGGCAACGGCGCCAAAAACTTGGTGCACGAATTTGCAATCCGTACAACTAACCAGCAAGTGCACTGGGTCGTCCAAGTAATACCTTACGTGAGTAAGGGTCGATCCCACGGAGATTATTGGTTTGAAGCAATCTATGTTTATTTTATTAATCTTAGTCAGGATGTCAATAAGGTTATTTGGATTTAATTGTAAGAAGTAAAAGTGTTTGGAATAAGTAATTGTTACTTTATTAATGAAGAATATGTTGGGGTTTTAGAGATGCTTTGTTCTCTGACTTCAACTCTTCCTTGAAATCCTTTTCCACACGCAAGGCTCCTTCCATGGCAAGCTGTATGTAGGGTGTCACCATTGTCAGTGGCTACCTCCCATCCTCTCAGTGAAAACGGTCCAGATGCTCTGTCACAGCACGGCTAATCAGCTGTTGGTTCTCGATCATGTTGGAATAGGATCCATTGATCCTTTTGCGTTTGTCATCACGCCCAGCAATCGCGAGTTTGAAGCTCGTCACAGCCATTCAATCCTTGAATCCTACTCGAAATACCACAGACAAGGTTTAGACTTTCTGGATCCTCAAGAGTGGCCGCCATCAATCCTAGCTTATACCACGAAGATTCTGATTAAGGAATCTAAGAGAAGCTCATTCAATCTGATGTAGAACGGAGGTGGTTGTCAGGCACACGTTCATGGATCTGAGGAAAGTGATGAGTGTCAAGGATCATCACCTTCTTCATGTTTAAGCGCGAATGAACATCTTAGATAGGAATAAGCGTGTTTAAATGGAAAACAAAAGAAATTGTATTAATTCATCGAGACGCTGCAGAGCTCCTCACCCCCAACAATGGAGTTTAGAGACTCATGCCGTCAAAGTGTATAAAATTCAGATCTGAAAATGTCATGAGGTACAAAGTAATCCTCTAAAAGTTGTTTAAATAGTAAACTAGTAGCCTAGGTTTACAGAAAATAAGTAAACTAAGATAATTGGTGCAGAAATCCACTTCTGGGGCCCACTTGGTGTGTACTGGGGCTGAGACTAAAGCTTCTCACGTACTTGGGCTGTTTCTGGAGTTGAACGCCAGGTTGTGACGTGTTTTGGGCGTTGAACTCCAACTTGTAATCTGTTTCTGGCGCTGGACGCCAGACAGCAGCATGATACTGGCGTTGAACGCCAGTTTACATAATTTATCTTCGTGCAAAGTATAGACTATTATATATTGCTGGAAAGCCCTGGATGTCTACTTTCCAACGCCGTTGAGAGAGCGCCAATTGGACTCCTGTAGCTCTAGAAAATCCATTTCGAGTGCAGGGAGGTCAGGATCCAACCGCATCAGCAGTCCTTTTTCAGCCTAAATCAAATTTTTGCTCAACTCCCTCAATTTCAGCCAGAAAATACCTGAAATCACAGAAAAACACATAAACTCATAGTAAAGTCCAGAAATATGATTTTTGCCTAAAAACTAATAATATTATACTAAAAACTAATTAAAACATGCTAAAATCTACATGAAATTACCCCCAAAAAGCGTATAAAATATCCGCTCATCAATTATTTACGGTGATTTCTTATTGATGTTTGGTTATTATGGTTCTTTGGTGTCTGCTATATCTTTCCATCAATTGCAGGGGTTGATTTTGGCTGTGGAGGACGTCATGCCACAGGTCCACCATCGTTTCTGTGTATGGCACCTGTGGCGAAACTTCAACAAACAGTGGAAGGATCTTGAGCTTCGGAGACTCCTTTGGGATGCTGCAAGGTCAACCACTTTCCCAGATTTTATAGGCAACATAGACAAGATCAAAAGAGTCAGTGAGGAAGCATGGACATACCTTAACAAGTGGCCTAGGCATTCATGGACAAAGTCTCAATTTAGCCATAGGCCAAAGCTGGATAATATATGCAACAATGCATGTGAGGTCCTCAACGCAAGGATCAAAGAGGCTAGGAGCAAGCCAATCATCACACTGCTTGAAGAGGTAAGGATGTTCGTTATGAGGTCCATTGCAAAGAACAAGATAAAGTTGAACAACCACGTTGGAAAACTTCCACCAGTTATTCAGAGCCGGTTAGAAAAGGTAAGGAAAGAGTCAAAGAACTGGGTTCCTATTTGGACTGGGGATGAAGCCTATGAGAAGTTTGAGATCCATGGACAACCAACAAACATGGTTGTCGATCTAGGCAAAAGACTTTGCACCTGCCAGTTCTGGATGTTAACAGGTAATTTTTGTTACATTTACATGATATTTTTTTCAATCTATTTTTTTTTTATTTGCATTATCATCAGATTCATTTTAGGCTATTTTTACTTGAACTATTAACTGACATGGTCTGGACTTGATTTGCCTTTTGTTTGGTGTGCTGTAGGCATTCCCTGTGTTCATGCCTGTGCTGCTCTTGCACGGGTGAACAAGAGACCGGAGGATTTTTGTCACCCCTTGGTCACAATGGATTCATACAGGAAGACCTATGAACATTACATCAATCCTCTCCCGGGTCAATCCATGTGGGAAAAATCAGCATATAGTCAGCCCCAGGCTCCAAATATCAAACGGAAACCAGGAAAGCTCACAACCAAAAGAAGAAAGGACACTGATGATGGTACTAGTCTAAACAAGAAAGCTAAGCAGACTATTACCCTAAAGAGACAGCTCAAGCCATTCACATGCACATATTGTGGTGTAAAGGGCCACACCAAGAGGGGATGCAAACAGAAGAGAGCTGACGAGCTTGCTGCTGCTCTTGCGGCTGCAGCAGCTGCTGTGGCAGCTTCCAAGGACAAAGCTACTCATACTGGGAGTACACCTGCAGCTGAAGCAAGCAACACTACCAATCCGACACCTCCAGCAACTGACATTTCACCACCAGTGTTTGCACCGCAAGCTGAAGAGGTTGAATTGTCCCAACCAAGCTATGGTGGAACACAATATGAGGTATAAAAGATCCCAAAATATTTGTTGTTTACTTCCTAGATTTAACTCCCATTTTCACAGTAACTCATACAACTTATTACACTTTACGCAGGCACCACCACCACCAACAACAAGGCCACCTAAATTGCCAACCAAACGGAGGACCTCACCACAACCAGTAACTACTTCTGTCGATCCCATGCAAGGAGCAAGTGCAGCCACATCATCAAGGTTGGCAAGGTTTATGAAGTTTGTTCCAACACCACAGATCAAGGCACCAAGGAAGAAAAACCCTTGATTTTGGATGTTCTAGCAGCTGATTTAACAAAATACATGGGATTTTGGCATTGATTGATGTTTTGGATTTTTTGTTATTTTGGATTTAACAATATACATGGGTCTTGTATATTTTGGTTAGACTGTATGGTTTATTTTGGTTTTCTGGTAGTAGATAGTTTAACAGAGTTTATGCTCGAAGGTAGCTGTTTTAGTATGTTTATCCTTATGTCATCAACTGCAACTGTGTTACGTTGATTATTGTCTTGTTTATATTCTACAACTACTATTATCAATTTCCTCTTTTGTTCATTTAGTTTGGATTCTATTTTTCTTATATCTATCTACAAATAACACAGCAATAAGCTAAATAGTTCCCATACATTCATTAACAGATGCTTTCAAGCACAGTTCTTACATTTTTCCCATCACAACTAAAACAAGTTCTTACATTTTTACCATCACAACTAAAACAACAACTAACATAGAAAAAAACAGCAATCCTAACATTTGTATCATATTTTTATGGGTCCTTAACTCAGCCTCCAAATTGCCAATTCTCAAAACAAGACTGATGCTCACTTCTTCATTGTTGTATGCAGCAGTATCTTCCGAATATCCTTTATCATCTTCTACAATGTCTGCCCATCAAAAGAACCCACACCATCTTCTTCCACTACTCTATGAACATGAAATTTAACAGTCACCATCAAAATACTCAACTACAAATCTTCAGAAAACACTCACGTTGAAATTTGGGCATCCAAAGAAGGGCTTATTTGGGTGGGTTTCCATTCCAGACCATCGGAGCACAGGTCGTTGCCCACACCCACACCGCTCTGGTACTCGCATGCCTCTACTCTGACTTGGCCTCCTTGTGGTTGATCGCATAGAACTTCCCTCTCCTTCATCTGCACGTCCAACCATCTTCCAACCAGCAAAGCAATGGGTACGAGAATGACCAGGGAAGAAGAAGAAGAAGAAGAAGAAGAAGAAGAAGAAGAAGAAGAAGAAGAAGAAGAAGAAGAAGAAGAAGAAGAAGAAGAAGAAGAAGAAGAACATGTGCTGCGCTACTTCTGAGTTAGGGTTTTGATGAGCGGATAATTTATACGCTTTTTGGCATTGTTTTTAGTATGTTTTTAGTATGATTTAGTTAGTTTTTAGTATATTTTTATTAGTTTTTAGTTAAAATTCACTTTTCTGGACTTTACTATGAGTTTGTGTGTTTTTCTGTGATTTCAGGTATTTTCTGGCTGAAATTGAGGGATCTGAGCAAAAATCTGATTTAGAGGCTAAAAAGGACTGCAGATGCTGTTGGATTCTGACCTCCCTGCACTCGAAGTGGATTTTCTGGAGCTACAGAAGCCCAATTGGCGCGCTCTCAATGGCGTTGGAAAGTAGACATCCTGGGCTTTCCAGCAATGTATAATAGTCCATACTTTGCCCGAGATTTGATGGCCCAAACCGGCGTTGCAAATCAGCTTCAGAAATCCCAGCGTTTAACGCTGGAACTGGCATAAAAATTGGAGTTAAACGCCCAAACTGGCATGAAAGCTGGCGTTTAACTCCAGAAAAGGTCTCTACACATGAAAGCTTCAATGCTCAGCCCAAGCACACACCAAGTGGGCCCGGAAGTGGATTTTTCTGTCATTTACTCATTTTTGTAAACCTTAGGTTACTAGTTCTCTATTAATAGGATCTTTTGACATTGTAACGGTACCTCATGACACTTTACACGTTTCTTTGTGTACCTTTCACGGCATGAGTCTCTAAACCCCATGGTTGGGGATGAGGAGCTCTGCTGTGTCTTGATGGATTAATGCAATTACTACTGTTTCTTATTCAATCATGCTTGCTTCTATTCTAAGATATCACTTGTTCTTAACCCGGATGAATGTGATGATCCGTGACACTCATCATGTTCTCAACTATGAACGTGTGCCTGACAACCACCTCCGTTCTACCTTAGATTAAGTAGATATCTCTTGGGTTCTTTAACCGGAATCTTCGTGGTATAAGCTAGAACTGATGGCGGCATTCAAGAGAATCCGGAAGGTCTAAACCTTGTCTGTGGTATTCTGAGTAGGATTCAATGATTGAATGACTGTGACGAGCTTCAAACTCCTGAAGGCGGGGCGTTAGTGACAGACGCAAAAGAATCAATGGATTCTATTCCGGCCTGATCGAGAACCGACAGATGGATAGCCGTGCCGTGACAGGGTGCGTTGAACATTTCCACTGAGAGGATGGGAGGTAGCCACTGACAACGGTGAAACCCTAGATACAGCTTGCCATGGAAGGAGTCTTGCGTGTTTGATGAAGAAGACAGTAGGAAAGCAGAGATTCGTAAGATGGAGCATCTCCAAAACCTCAACCTATTCCCCTTACTGCGTAACAAGTACTTATTTCATGTTCTTTTGCTTTTCACAATCAATCCTGATAATTTCTGATATCCTGACTAAGATTTACAAGATAACCATAGCTTGCTTCAAGCCGACAATCTCCGTGGGATCGACCTTTACTCACGTAAGGTATTACTTGGACGACCCAGTGCACTTGCTGGTTAGTTGTGCGGGATTGCAAAAGTGTGATTGCAATTTCGTGCACCAAGTTTTTGGCGCCGTTGCCGGGGATTGTTCGAGTTTGGACAACTGACGGCTTATCTTGTTGCTTAGATTAGGACTGTTTTATTTTTGTTGGTTTAGAGTCTTTTAGTTGAGTCTAGTTTCATATTTTAAGTTTGGTGTCAATTGCATGCTTTTTGTTTTTCTTTTAATTTTCGAAGTTGCATGTCTTTAGTCCCTTTTTGATCCATGAAAATTCTAAGTTTGGTGTCCTCTTTGTGTTTTTCCTTTAAAATTTTCGAAAAAATTGTGTTTGATTTTCTAAAATTTTAAGTTTGGTGTCATTTTGTTGTTTTTTCTCTTTCCTCATTTCAGAAATCAAATCTTTTTCATAAAAATTTTTCAATCATATCTTTCTAATTGCTAATCTCAAAATCTTTTTAATTAACTAATTGATTCAGTTTTCAATTTGCTTTGATCTTATTTTCTTTTTGATTTTCGAATTTTTATTTTTTTTTCCTTTTGCTTTATTTTATTTTTTTCGGTTAATTCAAAAAAAAAAAAACAAAATTTATCTATTTGCAATCCATATCAGTTCCCTTTATCCACTATGGACCTAAGTGGGATTGATCAGTCCAGAAGGACTCTGGGGTCATATGCTAACCCCATTACAACTGCATATGGGAGTAGCATATGTACACCTCCCATCAAAGCAAGCAGCTTTGAGTTAAATCCTCAACTCATTATCATAGTGCAGCAAAATTGCCAGTATTCCGGTCTTCCACAGGAAGAACCTACTGAGTTTCTGGCACAGTTCTTACAAATTGCTGACACAGTACATGATAAAGAGGTGGATCAGGATGTCTACAGACTATTACTGTTTCCATTTGCTGTAAAAGATCAAGCTAAAAGGTGGTTGAATAACCAACCTACAGCAAGCATAAAGACATGGAAACAGTTATCAGACAAATTCCTGAATCACTTTTACCCTCCAAAGAGGATGACACAGCTAAGGCTGGACATCCAAGGCTTTAAACAAGAGGATAATGAATCCCTTTACAATGCCTGGGAGAGGTATAGAGGTATGCTAAGAAAATGCCCCTCTGAAATGTTTTCAGAGTGGGTACAGTTAGACATCTTCTACTATAGGCTTACAGAAAAAGCTCAGATGTCTTTAGACCACTCATCTGGTGGATCTATATACATGAGGAAGACAATTGAAGAGGCTCAAGAGCTTATAGACACGGTTGCTAGAAATCAATATTTGTACTCTAGCAATGAATTCTCTCCAAAAGAGGAAATCATGACAGTAGTCACTGATCCTAATCCTCAAGAACAGATGATTGAGCTTAATCAACAATTGCTCCTGATGACAGAACAGTTAGCAGAATTTAAAGAGATGCTCCATGAAACTAAAGTTGCTAACAAGAACATAGAACTGCAGTTGAATCAAGCAAAACAGCAAATATCTAAACAGATAACAGAGGAATGTCAAGCAGTTCAACTGAGGAGTGGGAAGACATTGAATAACACTGCTCAATGTAGCAAAAAAACCAAACAAGGAACAATTGACAGAGGATAACCAAACCACTGTTCAAAATCCCTCTGAGGACAGTAAGAGCCCAGAGGGGAATGCTATTGGCGTTCAAACGCCAGAAGGGGAAGGAAAGCTGGCGTTAAACGCCCATTCCTTGCCCAGTTCTGGCGTTCAAACGCCAGAAAAGGGAGAGAAGTTGGCGTTTAACGCCCAATCTTCACCCATTCCTGGCGTTCAGACGCCAAGGGAGGATCAGACACCTGAGAGTGCTGACAGTAATCCCTCTAAAAAGGCTTCTTCAACCACTTCTGTAAGGAATAAACTTGCAGCATCTAAGGTTGAAGAATATCAAGCCAAGATGCCTTATCCTCAGAAACTCCGCAAAGCGGAACAGGATAAGCAATTTGCCCGCTTTGCAGATTATTTAAGGACTCTTGAAATAAAGATTCCGTTTGCAGAGGCACTTGAGCAAATACCTTCTTATGCTAAGTTCATGAAGGAGATTCTAAGTCATAAGAAGGATTGGAGAGAAACTGAAAAAGTGTTTCTCACTGAAGAATGCAGTGCAGTCATTCTGAAAAGTTTACCAGAAAAGCTTCAAGATCCAGGAAGCTTTATGATACCATGCACATTAGAAGGTGCCTGCACCAAGACAGCCCTATGTGATCTTGGAGCAAGCATCAATCTAATACCTGCATCCACTATCAGAAAGCTTGGGTTGACTGGAGAAGTCAAACCAACCCGGATATGCCTCCAACTTGCTGATGGCTCCATTAAACATCCATCAGGCATAATAGAGGATATGATTGTTAAGGTTGGGCCATTTGCCTTTCCAACTGACTTTGTGGTGCTGGAAATGGAAGAGCACAAAAGTGCAACTCTCATTCTAGGAAGACCTTTCCTAGCAACTGGACGAACTCTCATTGATGTACACAAAGGGGAAGTAACCCTGAGAGTCAATGAGGATGAGTTCAAGTTGAATGCTGTAAAGGCTATGCAGCATCCAGACACACCAAATGACTGCATGGGCGCTGACATTATTGACTCTCTGGTAGAAGAGATCAATATGACTGAAAGCCTAGAATCAGAGCTTGAGGACATCTTCAAGGATGCTCAACCTGATCAAGAAGAACCAAAGGAAACAAAGGAATTTTCAAAAATTCCTCAGGAGGAGGATAAGCCTCCCAAACCTGAACTCAAACCACTACCACCATCCCTGAAATATGCATTTCTGGGAGAAGGTGACACTTTTCCAGTGATTATAAGCTCTGCTTTAAATCCACAGGAAGAGGAAGCACTGATTCAAGTGCTAAGGACACACAAGACAGCTCTTGGGTGGTCCATAAGTGATCTTAAGGGCATTAGCCCAGCTAGATGCATGCACAAGATCCTGTTGGAGGATAATGCCAAACCAGTGGTCCAACCACAGAGAAGGCTAAATCCAACCATGAAGGAGGTGGTGCAGAAAGAGGTCACTAAATTACTAGAGGCTGGGATTATTTATCCTATTTCTGATAGCCCCTGGGTGAGCCCTGTCCAAGTTGTCCCCAAAAAGGGAGACATGACAGTGGTTCATAATGAAAAAAATGAACTGGTTCCTACAAGAACAGTCACAGGATGGCGTATGTGTATTGACTACAGAAGGCTCAATACAGCCACCAGAAAGGATCATTTTCCTTTACCATTCATAGACCAAATGCTAGAAAGACTAGCTGGTCATGATTATTACTGCTTTTTGGATGGCTATTCAGGTTACAACCAAATTGCAGTAGATCCTCAGGACCAAGAGAAAACAGCATTTACCTGCCCTTCTGGCGTGTTTACCTACAGGAGGATGCCTTTTGGTCTGTGTAATGCTCCTGCAACCTTTCAGAGATGCATGTTATCCATCTTCTCTGATATGGTGGAGAAATTCCTGGAAGTCTTCATGGACGACTTCTCAGTATATGGAGACTCATTCAGCTCCTGTCTTAACCACCTATCACTTGTCCTGAAAAGGTGCCAAGAGACTAACCTGGTTTTAAACTGGGAGAAATGTCACTTTATGGTGACTGAAGGCATTGTCCTTGGGCACAAAATTTCAAGCAGAGGAATAGAGGTGGATAAGGCAAAGGTAGAGGTAATTGAAAAGTTACCACCACCTGCCAATGTTAAGGCAATTAGAAGCTTTCTGGGGCATGCAGGATTTTACAGAAGGTTCATAAAGGATTTTTCGAAAATTGCAAAACCTTTGAGTAACCTGCTAGCTGCTGACACACCATTTGTGTTTGACACACAGTGTCAGCAGGCGTTTGAGACCCTGAAAGCTAAACTGGTCACAGCACCAGTCATCTCTGCACCAGATTGGACATTGCCATTTGAATTAATGTGTGATGCCAGTGACCATGCCATCGGTGCAGTGTTGGGACAGAGGCATAACAAGCTTCTGCACGTCATTTACTATGCCAGCCGTGTTCTAAATGACGCACAGAAGAATTACACAACCACAGAAAAAGAGTTACTTGCAGTGGTCTATGCCTTTGACAAGTTTAGATCCTATCTAGTGGGATCCAAAGTGATTGTATACACTGACCATGCTGCTCTTAAATACTTACTCACAAAGCAGGATTCAAAACCCAGGCTAATAAGATGGGTGTTGCTTCTGCAAGAGTTTGATATAGAAATAAGAGACAGAAAAGGGACAGAGAACCAAGTAGCTGATCATCTGTCCCGAATAGAACCAGTAGCTGGGACGTCCCTCCCTTCTACTGAGATCTCTGAGACTTTCCCAGATGAGTAACTTTTTGCCATTCAGGAAGCTCCATGATTTGCAGATATTGCAAACTATAAAGCTGTAAGGTTCATACCCCAGGAGTATAGCAGAGTACACAGAAAGAAATTAATTTCAGATGCCAAGTACTACCTTTGGGATGAGCCATATCTCTTTAAGAGATGTGCAGACGGAATGATCCGCAGATGTGTACCCAGAGAAGAAGCACAAAGGATCCTATGGCATTGCCATGGATCACAGTATGGAGGACATTTTGGAAGTGAGCGAACAGCCACTAAAGTCCTCCAATGTGGCTTCTACTGGCCTACTCTCTATAAAGATTCCCGAGAGTTTGTGCGTAACTGTGACAGTTGCCAAAGAGCTGGTAACTTGCCTCACGGATATGCCATGCCTCAACAAGGGATATTAGAGATAGAATTGTTTGATGTATGGGGAATTGACTTCATGGGTCCATTCCCACCATCATACTCAAACACTTACATTCTGGTGGCAGTGGACTATGTATCTAAGTGGGTAGAAGCAATTGCTACACCCACTAATGATACCAAGACCGTGTTGAAATTCCTCCAGAAACACATCTTCAGCAGGTTTGGTGTTCCCAGAGTACTAATCAGTGACGGGGGCACTCATTTCTGCAATAGACAGCTATACTCTGCTATGGTCAGATATGGAATTAGCCACAAGGTGGCAACTCCTTATCATCCACAGACAAATGGGCAAGCTGAAGTCTCCAATAGAGAATTAAAAAGAATCCTAGAACGGACTGTGATAGCCCGAAGAAAGGATTGGGCAAAGAGTTTGGATGATGCTCTGTGGGCATACAGAACAGCATTCAAGACTCCTATAGGAACCTCTCCATACCAACTGGTGTATGGGAAGGCCTGTCATCTGCCCGTGGAACTGGAACATAAAGCCTACTGGGCAACCAGGTTCCTAAACATGGATGCTCAGTTAGCTGGTGAAAAAAGATTGCTCCAGCTAAATGAGCTAGAGGAGTTCAGACTCAATGCCTTTGAAAATGCAAAAATTTATAAGGAAAAGGCAAAGAAATGGCATGACAAGAAGTTGTCAACCAGAGTCTTTGAGCCAGGACAAAAAGTTCTGCTCTTCAACTCTAGGCTCAAATTGTTTCCAGGAAAACTCAAATCCCGGTGGAGGGGTCCGTATGTGATCACATGAGTGTCACCATATGGATATGTTGAGCTTCAGGACATTGATTCTGACAAAAAGTTCATTGTTAATGGACAGAGAATCAAGCATTATCTTGAAAGCAATTTTGAGCAGGAATGCTCAAAACTGAGACTTGAGTGAGTCTCAGTAAAGGTCCAGCTAAAGACAGTAAAGAAGCGCTTGCTGGGAGGCAACCCAGTCATTAGGAGGTCATATGATTTGTTTTTACAGAGGCAAGTATCAAAAATGAAGGAATTCACAGAGTTACAGAAGGATTCAGTTCAAAAAGCAGAGAAAAAGAGCTTGCTGGCGAAAAAATGCCAGTAAGGGGCATTTTGGGCGTTAAACGCCAGAATGGGTACCATTCTGGGCGTTTAACGCCAGGAATGGTGCCATTTTGGGCGTTAAACGCCAGAATGGGCACCATTCTGGGCGTTTAACGCCAGGTGTGCAGCATCCTGGGCGTTTAGCAAAACGCCCAGTGATAAAGGAATTCTGGCGTTTAACGCCAGCCAGGGCACCTGGCTGGGCGTTAAACGCCCAAATTGGGCAACAGATGGGCGTTAAACGCCAGAATGGATGCCATTCTGGGCGTTTAACGCCAGAAAGGTGGGGGGACTAAGATTTCGTTTTTCAATCAAATTTTTTAAAACTTTCCTTTTCTTACCCATACTCTTCTACATAAACACACTTCACCCTCTCATCATTCACCCTCAAATCTTCAAAAATCAAAACCATTCTTCAAATCTATCTCAAATCAATTCCAAATCTCATTCAAAAACTCACCCTTTTTTTCAAATTCTCTCCATATCTTCTCAAATCTCTTCTTATTTTTTTCGAAATCTCCTTTCCCCCCTTATAAGAACACGTTCGGCCTCACCATTCCCCCACACCATTCGAATTTGCTCTTCTCCTCTCTCTTCTCCTTCTTTTCTTTTGCTTGAGGACAAGCAAACCTCTAAGTTTGGTGTGCTTTTCCGTGATCACTAAGCCAAGATTCATCAAGATCATGGCTCCTAAGGGAAAACAAACCAATTTAAGAGGAAAGAAAGAGAATAATCCAAAGAATCTTTGGAATCAAGAGAAGTTCTTAACCAAAGAACATGAAGACCATTATCACAAAATAATGGGTCTGAGGTCAGTGATCCCGGAAGTAAAATTTGATCTGAAAGAAGATGAATATCCGGGGATCCAAGAGCAAATCCGAAACAGAGGATGGGAAGTTCTAACCAATCCTGAGATAAAGGTTGGAAGGAATATGGTTTAGGAATTCTACTCAAATCTGTGGCTAACAGATAAGCAGAGAATGACTGGAACCGCTTACCATACTTACAGAACCATGGTCAGAGGGAAAGTTATGTACTTCCATCTGGACAAAATAAGAGAAATCTTCAAGTTACCTCAACTGCAAGATGATCCTGAATCCTTTAATAGGAGAATGGTGAGAGCAGATAAAGGGTTGGATCAAGTTCTAGAGGACATATGCCTCCCTGGAACTAAGTGGATAACCAATTCAAAGGGTGTCCCAAACCAACTCAAGAGGGGAGACCTCAAACCAATTGCAAGAGGTTGGCTAGACTTTATTGGGCGTTCCATATTGCCCACTAGCAACCGTTCTGAGGTCACCATCAAGAGAGCAGTAATGATTCATTGCATTATGCTTGGAAAAGAAGTGGAGGTTCATCATGTGATTGCTTGTGAGATCTACACAATTGCAAATAAGAATTCCACTGAAGCCAAACTGGCCTACCCAAGCTTGATCTCCTTGCTCTGTAAAGAGGCTGGGGTAAAGATGGGAGTAGATGAATTCATACCCATTGAACATCCAATCACCAAGAAGTCAATGGAAGGACAAACACAAGATAACTCTATCAAAAGGAGGGCGCAGGAGTTCCTCCCTGAATTCCCTGAAATTGGCTACTGGGCCAGCCTAGAAGCATCTATCACCAAGTTGCAAGAGACTATGGAGCAACTTAAGGAAGAACAGCAGAATCAGAACTGCATGCTCTGCAAATTGCTGAAGGAACAAGAGAAGCAGGGGCGTGAACTTCAAGAGATGAAACGCCAAAAGCTCTCCCCTCAAGTGGAGGGAGCATCCACTTCTCAAAATCAAGGTTGTTGAGTCCTAACTCTGTGAAAACCTCTATCATTAGGAGCCTATTTAAATTTTTTATTTTCTATTTTTTTTCTAGTCTCATCTTATATCTATTTTTGAGTCTTGTTCTTAATTCATAATTAATAAAATTTAAATTCATGCTTTAAAGCTATGAATGTCCTATGAATCCATCACCTCTCTTAAATGAAAAATGCTTTAATCACAAAAGAACAAGAAGTACAAGATTTCGAATCTATCCTTGAAACTAGCTTAATTGGTTTGATGTGGTGACAATACTTTCTGTTTTCTGAATGTATGCTTGAACAGTGCATATGTCTTTTGAATTTGTTATTCATGAATGTTAAAATTGTTGGCTCTTGAAAGAATGATGAAAAAAGAGACATGTTACTGAGGATCTGAAAAATCATAAAAGTGATTCTTGAAGCAAGAAAAAGCAGTGAATACAAAAAAAAATTTCGAAAAAAAGAAAAAAAAAAAGAAAAAGAAAGAAAAAGAAAGAAATAAAAGTTGTGAACCAAGGCAAAGGAGAGTGTGCTTAAGAACCCTGGACACCTCTAATTGGGGACTCTAGCAAAGCTGAGTCACAATCTGAAAAGGTTCACCCAATTATGTGTCTGTGGCATGTATGTATCCGGTGGTAATACTGGAAGACATAGTGCTTTGGGCCACAGCCAAGACTCATAAAGTAGCTGTGTTCAAGAATCATCATACTTAACTAGGAGAATCAATAACACTATCTGGATTCTGAGTTCCTAAAGAAGCCAATCATTCTGAATGTCAAAGGATAAAGTGAGATGCCAAAACTGTTCGGAGGCAAAAAGCTACTAGTCCCGCTCATCTAATTTGGAGCTAAGTTTCATTGATGATTTGGAGTCTATAGTATATTTTCTTCTTTTTATCTTATTTGATTTTTAGTTGCTTGAGGACAAGCAACAATTTAAGTTTGGTGTTGTGATGAGCGGATAATTTATACGCTTTTTGGCATTGTTTTTAGTATATTTTTAGTATGATTTAGTTAGTTTTTAGTATATTTTTATTAGTTTTTAGTTAAAATTCACTTTTCTGGACTTTACTATGAGTTTGTGTGTTTTTCTGTGATTTCAGGTATTTTCTGGCTGAAATTGAGGGATCTGAGCAAAAATCTGATTTAGAGGCTGAAAAGGACTGCAGATGCTGTTGGATTCTGACCTCCCTGCACTCGAAGTGGATTTTCTGGAGCTACAAAAGCCCAATTGGCGCGTTCTCAACGGCGTTCGAAAGTAGACATCCTGGGCTTTCCAGCAATATATAATAGTCCATACTTTACCCGAGATTTGATGGCCCAAACCGGCGTTGCAAATCAGCTTCAGAAATCCCAGCGTTTAACGCTGGAACTGGCATAAAAATTGGAGTTAAACGCCCAAACTGGCATGAAAGCTAGCGTTTAACTCCAGAAAAGGTCTCTACACATGAAAGCTTCAATGCTCAGCCCAAGCACACACCAAGTGGGCCCGGAAGTGGATTTTTCTGTCATTTACTCATTTTTGTAAACCTTAGGTTACTAGTTCTCTATTAATAGGATCTTTTGACATTGTAACGGTACCTCATGACACTTTACACGTTTCTTTGTGTACCTTTCACGGCATGAGTCTCTAAACCCCATGGTTGGGGGTGAGGAGCTCTGCTGTGTCTTGATGGATTAATGCAATTACTACTGTTTCTTATTCAATCATGCTTGCTTCTATTCTAAGATATCACTTGTTCTTAACCCGGATGAATGTGATGATCCGTGATACTCATCATGTTCTCAACTATGAACGTGTGCTTGACAACCACCTCCGTTCTACCTTAGATTAAGTAGATATCTCTTGGGTTCTTTAACCGGAATCTTCGTGGTATAAGCTAGAACTGATGGCGGCATTCAAGAGAATCCGGAAGGTCTAAACCTTGTCTGTGGTATTCTGAGTAGGATTCAATGATTGAATGACTGTGACGAGCTTCAAACTCCTGAAGGCGGGGCGTTAGTGACAGACGCAAAAGAATCAATGGATTCTATTCCGGCCTGATCGAGAACCGACAGATGGATAGCCGTGCCGTGACAGGGTGCGTTGAACATTTCCACTGAGAGGATGGGAGGTAGCCACTGACAACGGTGAAACCCTATATACAGCTTGCCATGGAAGGAGTCTTGCGTGTTTGATGAAGAAGACAGTAGGAAAGCAGAGATTCGTAAGATGGAGCATCTCCAAAACCTCAACCTATTCCCCTTACTGCGTAACAAGTACTTATTTCATGTTCTTTTGCTTTTCACAATCAATCCTGATAATTTCTGATATCCTGACTAAGATTTACAAGATAACCATAGCTTGCTTCAAGCCGACAATCTCCGTGGGATCGACCCTTACTCACGTAAGGTATTACTTGGACGACCCAGTGCACTTGCTGGTTAGTTGTGCGGGATTGCAAAAGTGTGATTGCAATTTCGTGCACCAGGTTTAAAAAGGGGATTAGGGACCAAATTGGTGCATAAAGTTTCATTTGCCACATCAACTAACCGTTTCACACTCCAGCGTGGCACTCATTAGCCACGTCACTTCCGCCGGCAATGAATCTGACCGGAAAATATTAGGGGGACCACATTGATGCATTTTTTTCAATGTGGAGGACTTAATTAGTGCAATTGGGAAGTCAGGGACTAAATCGGTGCATTTTGTGAATCTCAGGGACCACTTTGGTGTTTAACTCTAATTTTATCTTTTAAAAGCATAGCTAGATGGACGAGCCTTAATATAATTAAGCAGTGAAATTACTAACATTCACCTACAGCTTAATTAGATTCTTAATCAGCATGTGCACCGGGGTCAACAATTCAAGTAGAAACAATAAAAGCACAGTTATTAAACAGGTGATTTATAAAAATCCCTCATGGTCAAAGGTCATCGCCTCATATCTTATTGCTAATTAAGCAATTTAAATTAAACTTATTAGGAATAATCAAAGACTTATTACAGGGATAAGAAAATAGTTAGATTTAGCATTTGTTAGCAATAATGAATGTATAAGTCAATCCCAATTAAGAGTTGGTTAATGAGTTAGTTACAGTTAGAAACCATTAGAAGTTTCCAAAACTTGTTAGTTAGCTGAGTTAGTTAAAATTCTAATTATATAAAGCACTGTACTTGTAAGGAAAGGTTAATGCTACTCTCATAGTCTCTACAAATTAATTTTTTTCTACTTCTCTTTTTTTTTTCTTTTTTGTTGTTCATATTTTTCATCTCTAATCTAATACCTCACATGATATCAGAGCTAATAAATTTATGGACCACACACCATATATTATAATCAATGTTCCAATAAGCACTCTAAATCAGAATGCATTTATTGTGTTCTCTGTCATCAAACTCAGCGAGAACAACTACAAAGCATGAAAGAAACAAGCGTTGATGTGCATCAAAATCAACAAATTGTGAAATCATCTTAATCCAATAAAGATTCAAGTAAAGTTAAACCAAAATTATATCGCAGCACAATACAAGAAACATGCTAAAAATCGACGACAAACTCGACAGTCATGGCGTCAATCATTAATAAAATCAACGGCAAAAGCAACGATTTGGGTTGATGCTTTTTAATTGGTTGATTTTTTAATAACGTAATAAAATCGACGGTTGGACCATCAATAATAAAAGAAAGAGATTTTATAATTTTTAATAAAATCGACGGTCTAACCATCGATAATATGATTTAAAATCAACAAAAAATATCAATAATAACAGAGGCTGATATTTCTATTTGTAATAAAATCGATGAGCCTTTCGTCGATTTTGATATTTATTGACAGCTTAAGTGTCTGTTTTATTTATTTTTTGCATTATTTTTAATTAAAAAAGTGATGTATAATTTGTCGATTTAATAGCCACACATATATTTTTAGAGATTACTGCGATAAATTCTCTCGTAACCATGGATGACATATTCAAGTTTTTAGATGAAATTTCAAATAAATAACTCAAGGAAGAGAAGACCTAATCTTTTTTTCCAAAGAAAGAAGGAGGTGGCCGACATTGACCATATATAAAAAATGGTCAGACCATAACAAAGCTCATGTTGTCTGTTGAACATAGTTGACAACAAATAACCTTAATTAGATAAAACGAATTAATTATACATACAAATTGATTGATTGATGAACGCAGCCACCCTGTTGTTATGGCTTTCAATGTTGCAATGGCTTCTAAACCTCCGACTGATAAGGTTGTTCTTTTAAAATAATGTTGACCAAAGAAGCCGCCCACATTGATCAAAGTTCAATCTCTTTATAGTTTTTAGAAAATTAAATTAAAAATTAAGAACGAGTAAGTAATTGTTTTTGGAGTACACAATAAATTTTCTAAGGTGTGTTCAAATCCTATAACAGTGATGGAAAATGATTCTATATTGAGGTGAGTGTTTCCTTCAATCTAATCCTTACGAGGAAGAGAGAGATTTATCTAAGAAGAGAACTATAAATTAGCAGTTGATACAAATTATGCTTACCATAGTTATTAGATTAGGTTTTTATCGAGCCGAACAAATTCCGAGTCGATTTTTTTCCCGGCATCCAAATCGAATTGAAGAAATTGTTACAGAGATAATATCTATCAGGTATCTTATCCGTATTCTGCATATGATACGTATATACCAAAATTTGAAATAAGATTCTCGTGCTTCCATATAATTGAAAGAAGTTTTCCTTAAAAAAATAAATTCAATAGAAATTGAAAAATTGACTGCAAAACTCATATTGGGGAAGAATATGGTCTGTGGGTTCCCTTTGTTGGAACTATGTTCTTATTTATTTTTGTTTCAAATTGGTCGGGGGCTCTTTTGCCTTGAAAAATAATAGTTACTTCATGGGGAGTTAGCTGCACCCACAAATGATGTAGCGATTCTTGAATATTTACTATGGTCGAATATTCATGTGGTATTTATTAGTCTATAACTTTTGTTTTCCACATCAATTTGCATTTTGCAAAAGCTGAACAACATAAAAGAAATATTCTTGATTGAATAACATGACACAGTCATAACATAACATATATATTAAAAAAGGAATGAATCTGAATGAATAGGAATCTTACCACTAACATACTCTCCTTTGTTAGTGGAGAAAACGTCCACCTATTAGTCAAGTTAAAAAGACAACCATTCAATTTCTTATTAATCGTATCTCCTCAGGTGAGACACCAACAACTTCAAGGCTGCTCTGAATGCATGAAGAAACACCAAGGCCATCAGATCTTGGATCACTCAAGTGATAAGCATCACAGTTAACAGCACCTCCTAAATATTTAGCAATAATAGGCGCACCTCATCTCATGGCATATTTAAGACTCTCCATTACCTGGGACCCAACAAATGAAGAAGACAACTAGCAACAGTTTGCATTGTCATCTTGGCATACATAATCAAATGAATTGGCAATGCTAACAGTTAAAATACAAATTCAACTAGATATAAGAAGTATATACTAAAACTAAAAGAGAATAGGAATACACTTGAATAGCATAGAAAAGAGAACTACAAACATTTTAGTTTACGAAATATAGATCATAAAATATATCAGTGATGATACTTTAACAATATTAACATATTCACTTGATCATGAGAAAAAGAAGTTATATTAAAATCTATGAATGAATCTGAAGTTAGTACTCTAATTTTTTTTAATACTAAACAGGTAAGTGATTTTTCTTTCTTTTTCTTTTAAATTTTTTTATCTAATTACATTAAAAAATTAATGTGTCAAACTAGTTGAGCTGAAGTAATGTGAGAAATTGATTATATATGCTAAGTAGGTTTTAGTAATAATGATGTGATTGTTATTAACAAATGCAAATTCAGAATTTTATGATAAAATAGCAGATACAAAAATTGCAAAAATAAATATAATAATCAGAGAGAAACTTACAAGAAGCTGTGATAGCGATGGGCTCTGGCGACAGGCTCACAGCGACAGTGATGAGCGGATAATTTATACGCTTTTTGGCATTGTTTTTAGGTAGTTTTTAGTAAGTTCAAGCTACTTTTAGGGATGTTTTCATTAGTTTTTATGTTAAATTCATATTTCTGGACTTTACTATGAGTTTGTGTGTTTTTCTGTGATTTCAGGTAATTTCTGGTTGAAATTGAGGGACTTGAGCAAAACTCTGAAAAAGGCTGACAAAAGGACTGCTGATGCTGTTGGAATCTGACCTCCCTGCACTCGAAATGGATTTTCTGGAGCTACAGAACTCCAATTGGCGCGCTCTCAACGGCGTTGGAAAGTAGACATCCAGCGCTTTCCAGCAATATATAATAGTCCATACTTCATTCGGAAATTGATGACTTAACTTGGCGTTGAACGCCAAGTACATGCTGCTGTCTGGAGTTAAACGCCAGAAAAACGTCATGATCCGGAGTTGAACGCCCAAAACACGTCATAACTCGGAGTTCAACTCCAAAAGAAGCCTCAGCTCGTGGATTGATCAAGCTCAGCCCAAGCATACATCAAGTGGGCCCCGGAAGTGGATTTATGCATCAATTACTTACTCATGTAAACCCTAGGAGCTAGTTTACTATAAATAGAACATTTATCTATTGGATTAGACATCTTTTGACAGTTTAATCTCTTGACTGTTTAGCCTTTGATTATTCGGTCTCTTGATCACTCAAGGGGGCTGGCCATTCGGCCATGCCTGAACCTTTTACTTATGTATTTTCAACGGTGGAGTTTCTGCACACCATAGATTAAGGGTGTGGAGCTCTGCTGTACCTCAAGTTTCAATACAATTACTATTACTTTTTATTCAATTCTCTCTTATTCTTATTCCAAGATATTCATTCGCACCCAAGAACATGATGAATGTGATGATTATGTGACGCTCATCATCATTCTCACCTATGAACGCACGTGATTGACAACCACCTCCGTTCTACATGCAACCGAGCTTGAATGTGTATCTCTTAGATTCCCCAACAGAATCTTCGTGGTATAAGCTAGATAGATGGCGGCATTCATGAGGATCCGGAAAGTCTAACCTTGTCTGTGGTATTCCGAGTAGGATCCTGGGAATCCGGAAAGTCTAACCTTGTCTGTGGTATTCCGAGTAGGATTCCGGTAATGAATGACTGTGACGTGCTTCAGACTCGCAAGTGCTGGGCGTTAGTGACAGACGCAAAAGAATCAAAGGATTCTATTCCAGTAGGAGCGGGAACCAACCAGTGCTTAGCCGTGCTGTGACAGAGCGCGTGAGCGTAGTTTTCACTGCGAGGATGGGATGTAGCCTTCGGCCAGTGTGATGCCTCCAGACGATTAGCCATGCGAGTGACAGCGCAGAGGACCATTTTCCAGAGAGGATACAAAGTAGCCATCGTCGAACGGTGAACCCCTATACACAGCTTACCATGGAAAGGAGTAAGAAGGATTGAGTTGAAGCAGTAGGAAAGTAAGCGTTCTTGAGCCATACAGTATCTCCATTCGCTTATCTGAAATTCCTGCCAATGAATCTGCATAAGTATTCTATCCCTTTTATTATTTCTATTTTCTTATTTCTATTTTCGAACCCATAAACCAATTTAATCTGCCTAACTGAGATTTACAAGGTGACCATAGCTTGCTTCATACCAACAATCTCTGTGGGATCGACCCTTACTCACGTAAGGTTTATTACTTGGACGACCCAGTACACTTACTGGTTAGTTGAACGGAGTTGTATCCACACATAAGTGCCATAATAATGATTCCATACAACAACAAAGAATACTACATTGATGTGATCACAATTTCGTCCACCAAGTTTTTGGCGCCGTTGCCGGGGATTGTTCGAGTATGGACAACTGACGGTTCATCTTGTTGCTCAGATTAGGTAATTTTCTTTTCAAAAATCTTTTTCAAAATTTTTCTTTTTATTTTTCGTTTTTCCAAACTATATTTTCGAAAAAAAAATTAATAAAAATCCAAAAAAATTAGAAAATCATAAAAATAAAAAATAATTTGTGTTTCTTGTTTGAGTCTTGAGTCAATTTTTAAGTTTGGTGTCAATTGCATGCTTTAAAATTTTTCTTGCATTTTTTCGAAAATTCCATGCATTCATAGTGTTCTTCATGATCTTCAAGTTGTTCTTGATAAGTCTTCTTGTTTGATCTTGATGTTTTCTTGTTTTGTGTCTTTTCTTGTTTTTCATGTGCATCTTTGCATTCATATTTTCCAAGCATTAAAAATTTCTAAGTTTGGTGTCTTGCATGTTTTCTTTGCATCAAAAATTCTTCAAAATTATGTTCTTGATGTTCATCATGATCTTCAAAGTGTTCTTGGTGTTCATCTTGACATTCATAGCATTCTTGCATGCATTCATTGTTTTGATCTAAAAATTTCATGCATTGAGTAATTTTGTTGTTTTTCTCTCTCATAATTAAAAATTCAAAAATAAAAAAAATATCTTTTCCTTATTTCCCTCCAAAATTTCGAAATTTTGGGATTGACTTGGTCAAAAATTTTCAAAATTAGTTGTTTCTTACAAGTCAAGTCAAAATTTCAATTTTAAAAATCTTATCTTTTCAAAATCTTTTTCAAAAATCATATCTTTTTCATTTTTTTTCTATTTTTCAAAAATTTCAAAAATCTTTTTCAAAATCTTTTTCTTATCTTTATATCAAATTTTCGAAAATTAGCTAACAATTAATGTGATTGGTTCAAAAATTTGAAGTTTGTTACTTTCTTGTTAAGAAAGGTTCAATCTTTAAATTCTAGAATCTTATCTTGTAGTTTCTTGTTAGTTAAGTCATTTTAAAAAATTAAATCTTTTTCAAAATATCTTTTTCTTAAAACTTTTATCTTATCTTTTTATCTTATCCTTTTCAAAATTTTATATTTTTCAAAACTTGATTTCAAAATAGCTAATCTAACTTCTTTTCTTCTTATCTTTTTAAAATTTAATTTCAATATCTTTTTCAACCAACTAACTAACTTTTTGTTTGTCTCTTATCTTTTTCAAAACCACCTAACTACTTTTCCCTCTTCAATTTTCGAAAATATCTCTCTCTCTTTTCAAAAATTCTTTTTAATTAACTAAATGTTTCATATTTTAATTTTAATTACATCTTATCTCTAAATTTCGAAAATTACTAACCCCTTTTTCAAAAATTATTTTCGAAATATCCCTTCTCTTTTCTTCTTCTATTTAATTATTTAATTACTAACACTTCTCTTCACCTCTCTTCATCTAAAAAATCCGAACCCATCCTTCTTCACTCTTCTCCCCTTTCTTTTTCTACTAACATAAAGGAATCTCTATACTGTGACATAGAGGATTCCTCTTTCTTTTCTTGTTTTCCTCTCTTTCATATGAGCAGGAACAGGGATAAAGGCACTCTTGTTGAAATTGATCCAGAACCTGAAAGGATTTTGAAGAGAAAATTAAGAGAAGCTAAATTACAACAATCCAGAAACAACCTTTCAGAAATTTTCGAACAAGAGAAGGAGATGGCAGCCGAAAATAATAATAATGCAAGGAGAATGCTTGGTGACTTCACAAAGCCAACGTCCAAGTTTGATGGAAGAAGCATCTCCATTCCTGCCATTGGAGCCAATAATTTTGAGCTGAAACCTCAGCTAGTTGCCTTAATGCAACAAAACTGCAAGTTTTATGGACTTCCATCTGAAGATCCTTATCAGTTTTTAACTGAGTTCTTGCAGATCTGTGAGACTGTAAAGACGAATGGAGTTGATCCTGAAGTCTACAGACTCATGCTTTTCCCTTTTGCTGTAAGAGACAGAGCTAGAATATGGTTGGATTCACAACCTAAGGATAGCCTGGACTCCTGGGATAAGCTGGTCACTGCCTTCTTAGATAAATTATTTCCTCCTCAAAAGCTGAGCAAGCTGAGAGTGGATGTTCAAACCTTCAAACAAAAAGATGGTGAATCCCTCTATGAAGCTTGGGAAAGATACAAGCAGCTGACCAAAAGATGTCCATCTGACATGTTTTCAGAATGGACCATATTGGATATATTCTATTATGGTCTCTCTGAATTTTCGAAAATGTCATTGGACCATTCTGCAGGTGGATCTATTCACCTGAAGAAAACGCCTGAAGAGGCTCAAGAACTCATTGACATGGTTGCAAACAACCAATTCATGTACACTTCTGAGAGAAATTCCGTGAATAATGGGATACCTCAGAAGAAAGGAGTTCTTGAAATTGATGCTCTGAATGCTATATTGGCTCAGAACAAAGTGTTGACTCAACAGGTCAACATGATCTCTCAAAATCTGAATGGATGGCAACATGCATCCAACAGTACTAGAGAGGCAGCTTCTGAAGAAGCTTATGATCCTGAAAACCCTGCCATGGCAGAGGTTAATTACATGGGTGAACCTTATGGAAACACCTATAACTCATCATGGAGAAATCATCCAAATTTCTCATGGAAGGATCAACAAAAGCCTCAACAAGGCTTTAACAATGGTGGAAGTAATAGGCTGGGCAATAGCAAGCCATATCCATCATCTTCTCAGCAACAGACAGAGAATTCTGAACAAAACACTTCTAATTTAGCCAATGTAGTCTCTGATCTGTCAAATGCCACTTTCAGTTTCATGAGTGAAACAAAATCCTCCATTAGAAATCTGGAGGCACAAGTGGGCCAGCTGAGTAAGAAAGTTATTGAAACTCCTCCCAGTATTCTCCCAAGCAATACAGAAGAGAATCCAAAAGGAGAGTGCAAAGCCATTGACATAGTCAATATGGCCGAATGCACAAGGGAGGAGGAGGATGAAAATCCTAGTGAGGAAGACCTCCTGGGACGTTCCTCAAGCAAGAAGGAGTTTCCTATTAAGGATTCAAAGGAATCTGAGGCTCATATAGAGACCATAGAGATTCCATTAAATCTCCTTCTGCCATTCATGAGCTCTGAAGACTATTCTTCCTCAGAAGAGGATGAAGATGTAACAGGAGAGCAAGTTGCTCAATATTTAGGAGCTATCATGAAGCTGAATGCCAAGTTATTTGGTAATGAGACTTGGGAAAGTGAACCTCCCTTGCTCATTAATGAACTGGATACTTGGATTCAGAAAATTCTACCTCAAAAGAAACAAGATCCTGGCAAGTTCTCAATACCTTGTACCATAGGCACCATGATCTTTGAAAAAGCTCTGTGTGATCTGGGGTCAGGGATAAATCTTATGCCACTCTCTGTAATGGAGAGCTGGGAATCATTGAGGTACAACCTGCCTTGTTCTCATTACAATTGGCAGACAAGTCATTAAGACAAGCTTATGGAATAGTAGAGGACGTGCTAGTAAAGGTTGAAGGCCTTTACATCCCTGCTGATTTCATAATCTTAGACACTAGGAAGGAAAAGGATGATTGCATCATCCTTGGAAGACCTTTCCTAGCCACAGCAGGAGCTGTGATAGATGTCAACAGAGGTGAATTAGTCCTTCAATTGAATGGGGACTACCTTGTGTTTAAGGCACATGGCCATCCCTCTGTGACAAAAGAGAGTAAGCATGAAGAGCTTCTCTCAGTTCAGAGTCAAGAAGAGCCCACACAGTCAAACTCTAAGTTTGGTGTTGTGAGGCCACAACAAAACTCTAAGTTTGGTGTTAAGACCCCATATCCAAACTCTAAGTTTGGTGTTGGCAACTATACAATATTGACTTGGTCACCTTGTGGCTCCATGAGAGCCACTGTCAAGCTATTGACATTAAAGAAGCGCTTGTTGGGAGGCAACCCAATTTTATTTATCTAATTTTATTTTATTCTATTTTATTGTTATTTTGTGTTTTATTAGGTACATGATCATGAGGAGTCACGAAAAAAAAATTAAAAACAGAGTCAAAAACAGAAGAAAAAAATTCACACCCTAGAGGACGCACAGGCTGGCGTTCAACGCCAGTAAGATGCATCTGGCTGGCGTTCAACGCCAGAACAGAGCATCATTCTGGCGCTGAACGCCAGAAACAAGCAACATTCTGGCGCTGAACGCCAGGAATGTGCCAAGAGAGGAAAAACTGGCGCTGAACGCCAGTAACAAGCATGAAACTGGCGTTCAACGCCAGAAACATGTTACATTTGGGCGTTGAACGCCCAGAACATGCACCAATGGGCGTTTGAACGCCAGAATGGTGCACGAAGGCATTTTACATGCCTATTTGGTGCAGGGATAGAATTCCTTGACACCTCAGGATCTGTGAACCTCACAGGATCCCCACCTACCTCGCCCTCTCTCTCTCTCTCTCCATTCATGGTCATCCCTTCTGTTTTTCATTCACCACCTACATCTATCCACTTTTCCCCATACACCCCACCTACCTTTACAATTCAACTTCTCTTTCCCACCCAATCCCACCCATATAGCCGAATCCATCTCCCCTCACTCTCCTCCATTTTATTCTTCTTCTTCTTCTTCTCTTCTTTCTTCTCTTGCTCGAGGGCGAGCAATATTTTAAGTTTGGTGTGGTAAAAGCATAGCTTTTTTGCTTTTCCATTACCATTAATGGCACCTAAGGCCAGAGAAACCTCAAAGGGAAGACAAAAGCTTCCACCTCTGAGTCATGGGAGATGGAAAGACTCATATAAAGCCGTCATAGCTCAGTGGTAGAACATGTGGCTGCAAATCAAGAGATCCCTGAGATACCTCAGGGGATAAATTGTCCTCCACACAAATATTGGAAGCAACTAAGGGTAGGAACACCAAAATTACTAGGAATCATTCAACAGAAGCAAGGAAGAGACATAGAGGAGCTCAAAGAGCACCATTGGACCTTCAAGAAGGCGCCACCCTCACTCAGGTGGATTCATTCCTTGTTCTTATTTCTTTTTGCTTTTTGGTTTTTATGCTGTGTTTATCTATGTTTTGTGTCTTTACTTCATGATCATTAGTATGTAACCATGCCTTAAAGCTATGAATAAAATCCATTAATCCTTCACCTCTCTTAAATGAAAAATATTTTAATTCAAAAGAACAAGAAGTACATGAATTTCGAATTTATTCTTGAATTTAGTTTAATTATATTGATGTGGTGGCAATACTTTTGTTTTCTGAATGAATGCTTGAACAGTGCATATGTCTTTTGATCTTGTTATTTATGAATGTTAAAATTGTTGGCTCTTGAAAGAATGATGAACAAAGAGAAATGTTATTGATGATCTGAAAAATCATGAAATTGATTCTTGAAGCAAGAAAAAGCAGTGAATAGCAAAAGCTTGCGGAAAAAAAAATGGCAAAAAAAATAGAAAGAAAAAGAAAAAGCAAGCAGAAAAAGCCAATAGCCCTTAAAACCAAAAGGCAAGGGTAAAAAGGATCCAAGGCTTTGAGCATCAATGGAAAGGAGGGCCCAAGGAAATAAAATTCAGGCATAAGCAGCTAAATCAAGCTGTCCCTAACCATGTGCTTGTGTCATAAAGGTCCAAGTGAAAAGCTTGAGACTGAGTGGTTAAAGTCATGATCCAAAGCAAAAAGAGTGTGCTTAAGAGCTCTGGACACCACTAACTGGGGACTCTAGCAAAGCTGAGTCACAATCTGAAAAGGTTCACCCAGTTATGTGTCTGTGGCATTTATGTATCCGGTGGTAATACTGGAAAACAAAGTGCTTAGGGCCACAGCCAAGACTCATAAGTAGCTGTGTTCAAGAATCAACATGCTTAACTAGGAAAGTCAATAACACTATCCAAAATTCTAAGTTCCTAAAGAAGCCAATCATTCAGAACTTCAAAGGAAAAAGTGAGATGCCAAAACTGTTCAGAAGCAAAAAGCTACAAGTCCCGCTCATCTAATTATAATTAATATTCATTGATATTCTGTAATTTTTAGTATATTCTCTTCTTTTTATCCTATTTGATTTTCAGTTGCTTGGGGACAAGTAACAATTTAAGTTTGGTGTTGTGATGAGCGGATAATTTATACGCTTTTTGGCATTGTTTTTAGGTAGTTTTTAGTAAGTTCAAGCTACTTTTAGGGATGTTTTCATTAGTTTTTATGTTAAATTTACATTTCTGGACTTTACTATGAGTTTGTGTGTTTTTCTGTGATTTCAGGTAATTTCTGGTTGAAATTGAGGGACTTGAGCAAAACTCTGAAAAAGGCTGACAAAAGGACTGCTGATGCTGTTGGAATCTGACCTCCCTGCACTCGAAATGGATTTTCTGGAGCTACAGAACTCCAATTGGCGCGCTCTCAACGGCGTTGGAAAGTAGACATCTAGAGCTTTCCAGAAATATATAATAGTCCATACTTTATTCGGAAATTGACGACGTAACTTGGCGTTGAACGCCAAGTACATGCTGCTGTCTGGAGTTAAACGCCAGAAAAACGTCATGATCCGGAGTTGAACGCCCAAAACACGTCATAACTCGGAGTTCAACTCCAAAAGAAGCCTCAGCTCGTGGATTGATCAAGCTCAGCCCAAGCATACACCTAGTGGGCCCCGGAAGTGGATTTATGCATCAATTACTTACTCATGTAAACCCTAGGAGCTAGTTTACTATAAATAGAACATTTATCTATTGGATTAGACATCTTTTGACAGTTTAATCTCTTGACTGTTTAGCCTTTGATTATTCGGTCTCTTGATCACTCAAGGGGGCTGGCCATTCGGCCATGCCTGAACCTTTTACTTTTGTATTTTCAACGGTGGAGTTTCTGCACACCATAGATTAAGGGTGTGGAGCTCTGCTGTACCTCAAGTTTCAATACAATTACTATTACTTTTTATTCAATTCTCTCTTATTTTTATTCCAAGATATTCATTCGCACCCAAGAACATGATGAATGTGATGATTATGTGACGCTCATCATCATTCTCACCTATGAACGCACGTGATTGACAACCACCTCCGTTCTACATGCAACTGAGCTTGAATGTGTATCTCTTAGATTCCCCAACAGAATCTTCGTGGTATAAGCTAGATAGATGGCGGCATTCATGAGGATCCAGAAAGTCTAACCTTGTCTGTGGTATTCCGAGTAGGATCCTGGGAATCCGGAAAGTCTAACCTTGTCTGTGGTATTCCGAGTAGGATTCTGGTAATGAATGACTGTGACGTGCTTCAGACTCGCAAGTGCTGGGCGTTAGTGATAGACGCAAAAGAATCAAGGGATTCTATTCCAGTAGGAGCGGGAACCAACCAGTGATTAGCCGTTCTGTGACAGAGCGCGTGAGCGTAGTTTTCACTGCGAGGATGGGATGTAGCCTTCGGCCAGTGTGATTCCTCCAGACGATTAGCCATGCGAGTGACAGCGCAGAGGACCATTTTCCAGAGAGGATACAAAGTAGCCATCGTCAAACGGTGAACCCCTATACACAGCTTGCCATGGAAAGGAGTAAGAAGGATTGAGTTGAAGCAGTAGGAAAGTAAGCGTTCTTGAGCCATACAGTATCTCCATTCGCTTATCTGAAATTCCCACCAATGAATCTGCATAAGTATTCTATCCCTTTTATTATTTCTATTTTCTTATTTCTATTTTCGAATCCATAAACCAATTTAATCTGCCTAACTGAGATTTATAAGGTGACCATAGCTTGCTTCATACCAACAATCTCTGTGGGATCGACCCTTACTCACGTAAGGTTTATTACTTGGACGACCCAGTACACTTGCTGGTTAGTTGAACGGAGTTGTGTCCACACATAAGTGCCATAATAATGATTCCATACAACAACAAAGAATACTACATTGATGTGATCACAATTTCGTCCACCAGACAGCGATGGTAAAGATGTTGCAACGACGAGTCTGTGGAAGAACTTACATGCAGGTTCACAAATGAGAGAGAGAGAGAGAGAGAGAGAGAGAGAGAGAGAGAGAGAAGAACTTACATGAAGAGGATGGCGCTGCGGCAGGCTTGGCGGAGGAAGAAGAAGAAACGCTACTCTCAAGCGGAGGATAGCAGGTTTTCTCATGCGTCGATGAAGAAAAAGCTCTGCTGATCTGCTCTCTGCCTCTTTCCATGACCGTGACTCCGTCTCTGAACTCTACTCTTAGGCGTTAGAGAAGAAGAAAAAGAAGAAGAAGCCTCACTCTGAACTCTGATTCTTTGAAGGTTTGGAGTTAATTTTTGAGGTAAAATATAAGGGGGAATTGAGTGAAACGAGGGATGCGGAAAGCAAACGCGGGATGATTTTTTGTTGATAAAAATAGACGACGATTTCATTGATTTTAGTTAAAACAAAAATTAATATCCTAACCGTCTATTTTATATAATCAATATATACCATTTATTTAATTCTGAAAAGAAATCTCTATCGTCTAAATTTATCGACGATAAAAGTTGTCGATATTATAATTATTAAAATAAACAACTAGTCCGTCGATTTAAAAAAAAAAAATCTCACCCCACCACTTAGTCATCAATGTGACGATACTGCTTAAGGGTTAGAAGGTTGATAAAATAAACGACATAGCCTCGATTTTAATATTTTATTTCTATAATTTCTTTTTCATTTTACGACAACAAGTCGTTGAAAATTATCCACGAAAAATCTGACCATCGATTTTTGGCATCGATAATTACACTTTTTTTGGTAGTGGCAGTGGAATTGAAAGTCAAGAATATAGTGCAAGATCAATGTCTCGTTGCGTGGCTAATTGCATCTATGGAGCCAAATTTTATGAGCCGAGTAATAGAATGTGATTATGTTCATCAGATCTGGATTGTGCTAGAAGAATATTTTGCAGCTCGAGTCAAATCAAGAATTAAGCAACTAAAGACTTAACTAAAAATGTTTAGGAAGCAAAGTTTATTAGTGGAAAAATACATGTTAAAGATCAACTTGATAGCAGATTCGTTAAATGTATTAGGAGCTCTTCTTTCAAAGGAAGAATACATCAAAGCAGCATTGTCAGGTCTCGGTGAAGAATACAGTGATTTCATAACTATAGCAACATCAAGAATAAGACACAATACTGAAAGTGAGTTTGAAACACAGCTATTGACTCAAGAAGAATTGATAAAACACTTCAGAAAGTTAGAGTTAAGATCAATATAGATGAACATTGCTCAAAGTAATAAAGTTTAAGAAGGATCTCAAGAAAAGGATAAAATAACTATAACAGTAGAGGTGGTTTCCGAGGTTCTAAAGGAAGAGGCTACTTCAGAGGTGGAGGAGCATGATCCTCATGGTGGCAAGGCAGCAGATCAAAATGTCAACTTTATGGCAAAATTGGCCATACAAGCATTCAGTGCTATCATCATTTCAATTAAGACTTCATGAACCCTCACATTCAACCTCTCAACACAGCTCAACCACCTTCTCTTACATTCAACAACAACTCAAGCTCAAGATTCTCTCAGCAGCAGCAATAATCCTCAACTAAGTCACATGCTCCACCTTCTAATCCTCAAGCACTGCTCACACTACCTTCGACAATACCATATATTGCATGGTACTCTGACTTGGGCGCCTCTCACCACATCCTATGATCCAAGAAACCTCAACACAGGAACAAAAAATTATGCAGGCACAGAGCAAGTATATGGAGGTAATGGCCAAGGTATGAAAATTAAACATATTGGAAGTACATTAATGCATGCATCATTATCCAATAAACCCTTTTAATTACAAAACTTGCTTTATGTACCCACCATCTCTAAGAATTTAGTAAGCGTAGCCAAGTTTGCCTTAGACAATTATGTGTTCTTTGAGTTTTGGCCTTACTTGTGCAATGTGAAATGCCAAATCTCCAAGAAGATCCTGCTTTAAGGACTGCTTAAAGATGTACTTTACAAGTTTGAGGGAGTTTAAATTATTCCAAAAACTTTCAAATCCAATTATACTAGTGTCACCAAACCAATCTGCCACAACACTACCACTCTACCAAAAACCAACACCAACTTCGCAAGCAATACCATTAATCCTTCTATAAAACAACCAAAAAAAGAAAGAGCTACCATCCCTAGCTCACTCGCACTTACATCGCCTAATATTGCAGAAAAGAAAAAAACACTCATTGCTGCACATACTCAGCCTCAACCAATGTCACCTGTAGAGAAAGAGTCAGAAGCCCCAATGCCAAAGACAACAAGTTCAAACAAGTCATCAAGTGTTGCTGATAATATTGTTCAGCAGTCAGCAAAGAAAATAGAAAAATATTTTATTAAGAATTATAGAAAGCTTGTAAATAAGACAATAATAAATGCAAATGTGTTAGTTACTTGAAAAATATGAGTCATCATACCACTCAATTATGGCATAGAAAGCTAGGTCATCCATTTGAAAAAGTTACTTCAATTGTAATGAAATAATGCAATGTCATTGGCAGTGATCTAACTAATAAAAGCAATTGTGAACCATTATTATGCCATGCTTGTTATATTAGCAAAATTCACCAATTGCCTCACTTTGACTCACACATTAGTTATGCACATCTAGAACTAATCTTCTCTGACATTTAGGGGATAGCATGTATAGCAAATTTGGTTGTAGGTATTATATATGCTTCATCAATGCAAGCACAAGATACTCTAACATTTACTTACTTCAAACTAAGGGCAAGTATTTGATGATGGAAGAGAACATCTATCTAAAGCATTATTCACCAATACCTTGAGACAAATGGCATACAACATGGGCTACCTTGTCTCTACTCTTCATCACACAAAATTTCTACTGTGACATTCAAAGTATACAGTTTTACTAGCTGCAAACTCAATCCTCCACAGCAAAAGCAAGTATTTTAAATTTGACTTGTATTTTGTGAGAAATCATGTTGCATAAAAGAGAGTCAATATTTTATACATTCTCTCCCAAGAATAAATAGTTAATAGTTTCGCAAAACTCATTTTTAATCTCAACTTCCTCAAATTTAGACCCAAGTTAAGAGTTACAGAATACATCCAAAGTTACCACAGATCTAATGAATACAGTGTTAATAAAGAAAGCCTCAAAAAACAAAGTAATAGCATTGATGTTAGCAATAATAAATGTATAAGTCAGTCACAACTAAGAGTTGGTTAATAAGTTAGTTACAGTTAAAAACTGTTAAAAGTTTCCAAAACTTGTTAATTAGTTAAGTTAGTTAGAATTCTAGCTATATAAAGTAGTGTACTTGTTGTAAGAAAAGGTTAATGCCATTTTCATACTCTCTACAAATAAGTTTTTTCTGCTTCTCTGATTCTCTTTCCCTCTCTTGTTGTTTATATTCTTTATCTCTAGTTTGATGCTTATGACCTTTATTAATTATTACAATAATTAATAAATGTTAAATAAAAAAATTTTAATTGTTTTCTGTTGATATTTTTTACTAAAAATTTCTAATAATATGTCTAAGGTTAACATGCAACCATCCCACGTGTCACTTGATTCCACAGTCGCATTCAAATTTGTGCATAGCATTGATCCCAATTCAAACTTGTGCACTGAATTTCACTGGTCTATTTTGTTGCATTGTTTTTAGTTTTGTCTTTAATAAGATTTAGAGTTTAGACTAATATTTACTAATAAATAAATTAAAATATTTAAGATTAAACAAGAAAATTAAAAGAATTAATAAATAATGATTCAAATATTAAGATGATAATAAATTGAATCAAATAACATATATCTAAATTAATTAAATTAAATAATTAATATAATAATTAATTATAAGTATTTAGTTTAATAAAATAAGTTAAATAAATAAAAATATTTTATAAATATACCATATAAAAATAATAATATTTTTAAAAATTATTAATCAAAATACATAACACAAAAGTTAATACAAATTAAAATAAAATTAATTTATTTATTCTAGTTAAATTAAATAATTAATATAATTGATTAGTTATAATTAATATAGTTCAATAAAATATCAAATAATTTGATAGTTATCTCAATCAAATTAAATAAATAATTAATTATAATACTTTTAAGAACCATTAATCAAAATACATGTAACACAAAAAATTAATATAAATTAAAATAAAATTAATTTATTTATTCTAATCAAATCAAATAATTAATATAATTGATTAGTTATAATTAATGTGGTCAAAGAAAATATTAAATAGTTTGATGTTTATCTCAATCAAATCAAATAAAATAAATAAAAGATATCTTCGAAAACATGTCACACCAAATATATTATTAACAAAAAAAATTTAATTTTAATAATATGAAATAGATTTTGTGCTTGTTTAGATGCTATTAATTTGATAAAAAATAGTTTTGTTCAATGAAAAAAGATTTTTTTAGTGCGTTTGACAAATTTCTAATAGTAATAGTAAAAACACTAGAAAAATAAAAAAAATATCTTTTTTGAGAAGTTACAATTTACATCTTTTTTTAAAAGAACTTTTTTCTTAAAAAAATATTTTTTATATAATAAATAAATAAAAAAAATATTTTTATCTTATTTTACCCAAACATAATTGATAGACAAAAAAAAGTTTTTATATAAAATATTTAAACATAAAATCACTTTTATTTTTATAAAAAATCTTTTAAAAAATTATCACAAAAAAAAGATTTTTTTTTTAAAATAACGTCCAAACTCAAATAATAAATAGATAAATAATAAATAATAGATGTATCCTTTATAAATAGATGATAATACACAAGAATTGACATATATCATCAAAAACCTTTTAAAGAGGTTTTTTTTTTTTTTAATTTCTTAGCAAGCATGGCCAAGCATTTCTCATTCTATGCCCCTCTGCTTTTCCTCGTCACATCAAGTGAGTGATATTATGATAATTCCTTTTGAGGTTTAAATTTTGGTGATTAACAATCAACAACAACTTTTTTAAAATAATTCTTGCACTTATATTATATATTACATGTGAATTGTAATTTATATGTGAATAATGTTAGAATTTTAGGTTTTTGTTTCTATTATTGAACCTTTATATTCACGAGACTACAACAAATCAGTTATCAGTGATTGTTATAAAAAATGACATCTAAAAAAGATCAAAATTATAATCCTCTAAAACTAATTATAATAAAATAAGATAACATAAGAAAAATTATTCCACTATCCCCCTATACTTTCTCTTCCAAAATTTTGACACGAACAATGTTTTCAACTAACATATATAACTATATATGTATGTAGGTGCTCTCATAGTTATGGTGGCTAGTGGCCAGTGCAAGTTTCGGAATGGCGATTGCACCGCCGACTGTAACGACAGATGTGCGGGAGCTGTTAATGGCAGTCAAGGGTTGTGCGGTCCCGATATCGGTGGAGTGCAGAAATGTTGGTGCTATTTCGAGTGCGAAGTGAAAACATGTAAAGAAAACTTTGTAATGAGTGAAAATTGTGAAGAACATAAGTGTACTCTTGCTTGTATTAACAAGCACCCTGGCAAGTCAGCTGAAGGAAAGTGCCGATCAGTTCCACCAAATCTGCTAACTATTTTCTGTCAATGTACTTATTTGTGTCCTTAGATTATGAACTTAGCCCTTAGATTATGAACTTAGCTACGTATAATAAAGTTTTCTTGAAAGCTATAAATAAGAAATTAAGTGAGTCTAATTTACCCTGAAAACTAGCAGTTAAGGGTTACTCACACTTATAAGGACTATCAGATTTTCAATTTTAGACTATATGAGACTTAATACTATATCATAGGAGTTGCAGCAATAACATGTTCAATGTATATAGTCATCCTGATCTGGGGGTTTGATTCTCTGCAAGAATGCATATAATGTAAGACAAGGTCTCATCTAAATTAATAAAACCATGATACGATTTCTCAATATATAATATAATAAAACAGGGATCTTCACCCATGAATGTGCTACCTATCCAATTCTGCATCAATATGAATTCATATATGCTTTAGTACGTAGTAGTGCACACCTCCAAATTGTTGTTCTAACCGAGCCACAATGTGTTTTCCATAAGTGTGTTTCTTCAAAGCATGAGCATGAACTCTGATGTGAGAAAGCAAGATTGCTCGCTGATTTTAAGAACATATACCAATAACCTTTTGAATCATATAATTTGCAAATTGGTCTTTCATCGTGATCTGCAGGGAATCAAAGCAGGATTAAGTAAATAAGTGTAGCCAAAATCAAATGCCTCACAAGTTGAAAAATGAATTTGAACGGTCTTTGCATGTGGAAGAATCATTGATACCGTATAAGCATGCAAAACTATACGATATATATGACAAGTTGACAACTATCATAGATTCCTCGTTTTCTTTAATTTTATGGAAGCTAAAGAAGCATAATCTCCTATGAAGAACAATGTATGAACATTTCTTAGTAAATATGATGGTTCAAAACTAAGACATTTGAAGCATTAAGCATTCTTCTCAATCGTAATGTATTTATCATCAACATATTTCAAGGATTACGGAACATTTTTATTAATATCTTACAAGCCAGTGAATGAAGAATTCATTTCTTGCATGGGGCCAGTGGAAATTCTGAAGAATTAGAACACAATGAACCTTGTCAGTTGTCAAGTTTACACTTACCAATAAATTATCATTTTGTTTTTCATGTCCAATAATCTTGGAAACTAACAACTCCCGTTCAGTGGCATCACCATACTCTAGACATTTTTCAATGACATTTGAAGCAAACTTATTTATTCTAGTCAAATCAAATTTATTTATCTCAATCAAATAAAATAAATAATTAATTATAGCATTTTTAAAAATAATTAATTCATAAGACGAAAAAAGGAAAAATGTTTGGGAGCAAACAAAATTTAGTCGAAAACTGCCCAAACTTTCTTATTCACGAAAAAAGAAAAAATGTTTGGAATGAAGAAAAAAAAAATGATTGGTGAACTCACCTGAAGGAAACAAGGAATGAACGCGTGGGAAGAACGAGAATGAAATTAAATTAAGCATGCATGATGCATGTGAAGTTTGTAGTAACTCTGATTTTTCACCTAGCAATTACCCAAATCAATTTGTGAGTCTTTTAATATTGGACATTTAAGTCCTTTAAATTTAATTAAATATAGAAAAAATTCTTTAATTTTTAGTTTTGTTAGGCAATATATTCCTCTTTTAATTTGATTCATTTAATTAAAATGACTATTTCAGAATTGTTAAAAATTTTTAAGATTATTTTAAGATCTTTTAAATTTTTTGGAATGATTTTGTACTTTATTATTATTTGAATCAAATTGGAGGAATTTATATTGTCCAATGAAAATAAATGTTATGAACTATTTTATATACTTTAAAATTTAAAGATAAAAATATTTGATTTTAAAAATTTTAAAGACTTATTTAAGTCATTATTTTTTTATTTTTGGATCTTTCGATTATAGCAACTTTTTAAAATTTGTACAAAATAACGCATAAAAAAGATTTAATATGATGCCAAAATGTGAGATTTATAAGTATATTGTTTTTTTAATTTACTTTTTTTAATATGTAGACCGTTTAGCAGAAATCAACATTGGAAGGTCTAATTTCAAATTTAAAATTTTTTAATTTTCTGTAAATAAGAATTGAAAGATTCGATTTCAATTTTAAAATTTTTTATTTTTTAAAACAGAAATTAAGAGGTCCGATTTAAATTTTTAAATTTTTATTTTTTTTAAACAAAAATCAAAAGGTGCCTATTTAGCTAAATCTTTGTTCAAATTTTCAATTTTTTTTAAAAACAGAAATTAAAATGTCTTATTTTTAATTTTTATTTTTATTTTTATATTTTCAATTTTTCTTAAATCATCTATTGAATGTAGCTAAATCATTGTTCTTCCAATCAAAGGTGCCTTTTTTTTTTTCGGAGAGAGTGCATTATCACTCCAACATTTTTAATCAACCGAACTCCAAGTAAATCCATTTGAACTACTATTTGAAAAAACACCCAACTATAAATGCTTTGAGAAATTTTGGTTGCTTGGCGTATGCAGCAAATACTTCTAGCTCATGAACCAATTTTTGTTCTAAAGAAAATCCCTTTATCTTCGTTAGATACCTAATTGGTTATTGATAAATCCCATTTTTAGGGTTTATCTTGTATTGAATTTAGAGTATTTTGATGACCTTTTCTCGCATTTAACCTATGAATTAGCATGGTTTTGTAATCTCTCCCGTATTTGTGCTTAAGTGTAAAAACATGTCTTTTAAACCTTATTTTGATGAATTCTAATTTTTCTTTGATTCCATAAGATGCCTTGATGTGTTTGCTAGTAATTCCAGGATTGAAATAGGCTAGGCATGGATCAAAGGGAGCAAGGAAGGAAGCATGCAAGTGGAGAGAAGCATAAAAAGTCAAAGAAGTGAAATCAGCCAAGCACGCGCACGAGCACAAGGCGCTCGCGCGCACATTGCAGAATCGGTCAGGGACGCGCACGCGTACCGTGCGCGCACGCAGTCCACACATGACTTCATTAAAGCGGTACGTGCCTGGCGATCTTGGGGAGTTTTTGAACCAACTTTGGCGCCAAAATGCACTAAAAGGACCAAGGATAGAAGGGGAAGGGATCAATCTATCATTTAGCATCATTAGGATTAGGATTAGTTAGTTTAGAGAGAGAAGCTCTCACTTCTCTCTAGAATTAGGATTAGGTTTAGGTTAATCTCTCTTCTTAGATCTAGGTTTAATTCATGCTTTAATTCACTTCTCTATCAATTCTTACTCTTCTCCTCTTCCTCTTTCCAATTATGTGCTTTAATGATTGTAATTCTTCATTTTGTTTTGGATAGATTGTTGTTCCTTTGTTTTCTTTCAATAATGCAATTTGAGATAATTCATGATAATTGTGAATTCCTTGATTGTTGTTGTTAATTCATTTTAATAATTGTTGTTAGATTCTATTCTTGTTATCAATTTGCTATGCTTTCCTTTTATACCCTCCAAGTGTTTGATGAAATGTTTGGTTGGATTTTAGTGTAGCTTTTGTTCCTCTTGGCCTAGGTAGAGTAATTAGTGACTCTTGAGTTATCTAATTCCTTTGTTGATTGATAATTAGAAGTTGCTAATTGATTTGAATGCCTCTAAAGCTAGTCTTTCCTTTAGGAGTTGATTAGGACTTGAGGAATCAAATTGATTCATCCACTTGACTTTTTCCCATGGTTAGAGGTTAACTAAGTGGGAGTAATGGACAATTTGTTATCACAATTGAGGAGGATAACTAGGATAGGATTTCTAGTTCTCATATCTTGCCAAGAGCTTTGTTAGTTGTTAGTTTATTTTCTTTGCCATTTATATTTCTTGTCTAAAATCTCAAAAACCCCAAAATAACTCACAACCAATAACAAGACACTTTATTGTAATTCCTAGGGAGAACGACCCGAGGTTCAATACTTCGGTTTATAAATTTAGGAGTTTGTTACTTGTGACAAACAATCTTTTGTATGAAAGGATTATTGTTGGTTTAGGAACTATACCTGCAACGAGAATTCATTTGTGAAATTCTAAACCGTCAAAAATCTAATCATCAAAATGGCGCCGTTACCGGGGATTTGCAATGGTGTTATGTTATTGGTTATTGTACATATGTGAATAGTGTGAATAGGTTTGTCTTTTGCCTGTTTCCTAGTTTTTGTTAGTTTTATTTTGTTTTTCCATCATGAATTCTCACTTTGGCTATGAGTGTGATTACAACAATGTTGTAGGTAAGGAGAGCTCCAATGAGAATGTGTATCAAGGATGGGATTACCAAAGATGGGAGGAGCCTCAAGGAATTGATCAATTCTCATGGCAACAACCTCCACCAATGCACTATGAAGAAGAGCCATTCTATGATTCATACCAATCCAATTGCTATGGTGAGTCCCCTTGTGACTTTCAATCACCACCACCATATGCCTATGACTCCTATCCTCAACATGAACCTTAACCATACTCACAAGCCTTTCCATACCAAGCACCCTCCTATGATCCATATCCACCATATGACCCCAATCCTTATCCACCATACCAACAACCTTATGAGCCATATGAGCCATACAAGGAACCACCACTACTACAACACAATTACTTCCAAGAACCACCTCAATGCACACTACCTCCACAATTTCATCAAGAAGAACCACCTTCTTACCATGAACCCTCTTTCCAATATAATGAACCTTCATACTCACCCCAAGTCCCAATAGACGACCTTCTCACTTTGTTACTTCAAGGACAAGAAGCCATGAAGCGGGATACACTTGAGTTTGTGACCAATTTGGCCAAGATGGTGAACACTTTAGCCCACCAATGCTTGAATACTCAAAGTAATTCCGTGACCACATGCGAAAACTCAAGAGAAGAGCAAAGCATGAAGGAGAAATTGGAAAATCCGGTGAAAAAGGAAGAATTGGTAGTCATAGAACAATTGGAAAGACCCACAGTTATTGAAACAAAGGAGGAAAAGGTTCAAGATCTAAGAGATGTGGAATCCCCATGTGAATTTCAACAACCTCCGGAGCATATCAAAATTGAAGACTATGAGGAGGTTAATCAAGAAATAAATTCAATCATGGAGGAATTTCTATTTACATTTAATTTCCCCTCCATTGGCATAATAGAAGAGTGTGCACAACTACCCATACCCTTGGTGAACAACAAAGAAGAGATTAAACTAAAGGAGATTTACCAAGGAGAAAACATTGGCACGGTGTATATTGAGATTGAAGACTATGAAGAGGTTGAGCAAAAGATGGATTTGTCCATCAATGAATTCCTATCCAATATTGAATCACCTCTCATCGAGCAAGAAACCGAAGTTCTTGACGACAACACCAAGCCAAGTAAAAGGGAAGAGGTTGAAACTGAAGAGCACAAGGAAGTGGACCTTGCATTGTCTAAGTGTGGGGAAGCCTCCCTTCCCAAGTTACCATCCAACACAACATTTAAGTGGGTGAAATCTCTATCTCTAAGCTTTAATTTCTCACTTGAATATGGTTTGATTGAAAATGATGGTCAACTTAGAACTCTTTGTGGAATTAAAAGTAAGAATGAGTTGTGTAGTGGTTGGAAATTTGGTGTTAAGCTTATCAAGGTCAAGGCTTTAAGGTATAGGGATGATGTTGGGACAAGAATCACTTTGTATGGGTCTAGAAGGAAGCATTGGTGGAGTAAAGAGAATTCTATGTGTCAACCACACTTAAGTCGACCACCCGTACGAAAAAATCATGAAACTCAACTCACGGATGGGTGTGAAGATAAGATATGGAATCCCGGTTCGCCATATGACGATCAACTATGGGGACTCATATCTTGGGTGGATCTTCCCCCAAGCTTGATGAAGATGGTTGAAAATTCTGTCAACCATTCAAGAAGCAAAGACTCTTGGAGATTCAAGGATGAGTACAAGCACAAGCCACCATGATAATGAGTCTCTCAACATGTCCAACTTAAGGACTTAAAATAAAAGTGCTAGGTGGGAGACTGATGAGCGGATAATTTATACGCTTTTTGGCATTGTTTTTAGTATGTTTTTAGTAAGTTTTAGTTAGATTTTATTATATTTTTATTAGTTTTTAGTTAAAATTCACTTTTCTGGACTTTACTATGAGTTTGTGTGTTTTTCTGTGATTTCAGGTATTTTCTGGCTGAAATTGAGGGACCTGAGCAAAAATCTGATTCAGAGGCTGAAAAGGACTGCAGATGTTGTTAGATTCTGACCTCCATGCACTCGAAGTGGATTTTCTGGAGCTACAGAGATCCAATTGGCGCGCTCTTAACAGCGTTGGAAAGTAGACATCCTGGGCTTTCCAGAAATGTATAATAATCCATACTTTTCCCGAGATTTGATGGCCCAAACCGGCGTTCCAAATCAGCTCAAAACTGCCCGGCGTTAAACGCCGGAACTGGCACAAGAATGGGAGTTAAACGCCCAAACTGGCACAAAAGCTGGCGTTTAACTCCAAGAAAAGTCTCTACACGAAAATGCTTCAATGCTCAGCCCAAGCACACACCAAGTGGGCCCGGAAGTGGATTTTTATGTCATTTACTCATCTTTGTAAACCTTAGGCTACTAGTTCTTTATAAATAAGACCTTTTGCTATTGTATTTTCATCTTTTGGACGTCTAGTTCTTAGATCATGGAGGCTGGCCTCACGGCCATGCCTAGACCTTTGTTCTTATGTATTTTCAACGGTGGAGTTTCTACACACCATAGATTAAGGTGTGGAGCTCTGCTGTACCTCGAGTATTAATGCTATTACTATTGTTCTTCTATTCAATTCAGCCTATTCTTGTTCTAAGATATTCATTTGCACCCAAGAACATGATGAATGTGATGATTATGTGACGCTCATCATCATTCTCACTTATGAACGCGTGCCTGACAACCACTCCCGTTCTACAAGCAAACAAGGCTTGAATGTTTATCTCTTGGATCCCTTAATCGGAATCTTCGTGGTATAAGCTAGAATTGATGGCGGCATTCAAGAGAATCCGGAAGGTCTAAACCTTGTCTGTGGTATTCTGAGTAGGATTCAATGATTAAATGACTGTGACGAGCTTCAAACTTCTGAAGGCTGGGCGTTAGTGATAGACGCAAAAGAATCACTGGATTCTATTCCAACCTGATTGAGAACCGACAGATGACTAGCCGTGCCGTGACAGGGTACGTTGAACATTTTCACTGAGAGGACGGGACTGTAGCCACTGACAACGGTGATGCCCAACATACATCTTGCCATGGAAAGGAGTAAGAAGGATTGGATGAAGACAGTAGGAAAGTAGAGAGACGAAAGGGACAAGCATCTCCATACGCTTATCTGAAGTTCTCACCAATGAATTACATAAGTATCTCTATCTTTATTTTATGTTTTATTCATATATTCTCCATAACCATTTGAGTTTTCCTGACTAAGATTTACAAGGTGACCATAGCTTGCTTCATACCAACAATCTCTGTGGGATCGACCCTTACTCGCGTAAGGTTTATTACTTGGACGACCCAGTACACTTGCTGGTTAGTAGTGCGAAGTTGTGATAAAGAGTTGAGATTGCAATTGAGCGTACCATGTTGATGGCGGCATTGATGATCACAATTTTGTACACCAAGTTTTTGGCGCCGTTGCCGGGGATTGTTGAGTTTGGACAACTGACGGTTCATCTTGTTGCTTAGATTAGGTATTTTTTTTCAGAGTTCTTAAGAATGAATTCTAGTGTTTCAAGGTGATGTTCTTATCATCACCAAAGCTGATTGATTCTCATCAATTTAGCTCTTGAATGCAATATCCTGCTGAAGCTCAACTAGCCATGTCTAATTTCTTTAGACTGAAGCTTTAGACTAATATTGCATGATTCCTGGAATTCTCATTAAGAACTTTGATATCTTTATTTTCTTTTCCACTTAATTTTCGAAAAAGCACAAAAAAATTTACAAAATCATAAAAACAAAAAATATTGCATGTTTCTTGTTTGAGTCTAGTGTCTCATGTTAAGTTTGGTGTCAATTGCATGTTTCTGTTCTTCTGGCATTCATTCATGTGTCTTAAGTGATCTTCAAGATGTTCTTGACGATTTCAGTACTCTGATCTTTAAATTCTCTTGACTTGAGTGTTTTGTGTTTCTCATATGCATTCTCATTCTGTTAGTTTTAGTAGTATACAAACTGCTAAGTTTGGTGTCTTGCATGCATTGTTATTTGATTTTGGTTGCATTTTGATTATTCCTCATTATTAAAAATCCAAAAATAATTTTAATTTGTGTCTTTTCAAGTCAATAATACAGAGAATTGAAGATTCAGAACATACAGCAGAGGAATTACACAAAAAAAGCTGGGCGTTCAAAACGCCCAGTAAGAAAGGAAAACTGGCGTTTAAACGCCAGCCAGGGTGCCTGGTTGGGCGTTTAACGCCCAAAAGGGTAGTGTTTTGGGCGTTAAACGCCAGAATGGATACCATTTTGGGCGTTTAATGCCAGGATGGCACAAGAGGGAAGATTTTGTTTTTAATGCAATTTTTTTTCAAGGTTTCAAATTTTTTCAAAATCAAATCTTTTTCAAATCATATCTTTTCAATCATATGTTTTCAAAATCAATTTCTTTCCATTTTCAAAAATACTTGCTATCAATTAATGATTTGATTCAACATTTCAAGTATGTTGCCTTTTCTGTTGAGAAAGGTTTAATGTTTGAATCATATCTTTTCTTGTTAGCCAAGTCATTAATTTTTAAAATCAAATCTTTTTTTTATTGTTTTTCAAATCATATTTTTTTTCTAATTTCAAAATCTTTTTCAAAAATCACTTGATTTCTTTTCCACTCTTAGTTTTCGAAAATCAATTAGTTTTTTTTTCAAAATGTTTTTAAAATTTCTTCCCCTCTTCTCACATCCTTCTATTTATGGACTAACACTATTCCTCAATGAACAATTCGAACTCCATCTCTCTTGATAAGTTCAAATTCTTCTACTTCTTCCTTCTATTTTTCTTTTCCTCTGACACTTCAAGGAATCTCTATACTGTGACATAGAGGATTCCATATTTTCTTGTTCTCTTCTCTTTAATATGAGCAGGAGCAAAGACAAAAGCATTCTTGTTGAGGCTGACCCTGAACCTGAAAGGACCTTGAAGCGAAAGCTAAGAGAAGCTAAGGCACAACTCTCTGTAGAGGACATAACAGAAATCTTCAAAGAAGAAGAAGACATGGCAGCCGAAAACAACAACAATGCCAACAATGCAAGGAAGGTGCTGGGTGACTTTACTGCACCTACTCCCGACTTCTATGGGAGAAGCATCTCTATCCCTGCCATTGGAGCAAACAACTTTGAGCTTAAGCCTCAATTAGTTTCTCTAATGCAACAGAATTGCAAGTTCCATGGACTTCCATTGGAAGATCCTCATCAATTTTTAGCTGAATTCTTGCAAATCTGTGCCACTGTCAAGACCAATGGGGTTGACCCTGAAGTCTACAGACTTATGCTATTCCCTTTTGCTGTAAGAGACAGAGCTAGAATATGGTTGGACTCACAACCTAAAAAAAGCCTGAACTCTTGGGAAAAGCTAGTCAATGCCTTCTTGGCAAAGTTCTTTCCACCTCAAAAATTGAGTAAGCTTAGAGTGGAAGTCCAAACCTTTAGATAGAAGGAAGGTGAATCCCTCTATGAAGCTTGGGAAAGATACAAACAATTGATCAGAAAGTGTCCCTCTGACATGCTTTCTGAATGGAGCATCATAGGTATCTTCTATGATGGTCTGTCTGAACTGTCCAAGATGTCATTGGATAGTTCTGCTGGAGGATCTCTTCATCTGAAGAAGACGCCTGCAGAAGCTCAAGAACTCATTGAAATGGTTGCAAATAACCAATTCATGTACACTTCTGAAAGGAATCCTGTGAACAATGGGACGAATCAGAAGAAAGGAGTTCTTGAGATTGATACTCTGAATGCCATATTGGCTCAGAACAAAATATTGACTCAGCAAGTCAATATGATCTCTCAAAGTCTGTCTGGAATGCAAAATGCACCAAGCAGTACTAAGGATGCTTCATCTGAAGAAGAAGCTTATGATCCTGAGAACCCTTCAATGGAAGAGGTGAATTACATGGGAGAACCCTATGGAAACACCTATAATTCTTCATGGAGAAATCATCCAAATCTCTCATGGAAGGATCAACAGAGACCTCAACAAGGTTTCAACAACAATAATGGTGGAAGAAACAGGTTTAGCAATGGCAAGCCATTTCCATCATCTTCTCAGCAACAGACAGAGAATTCTAACCAGAACCACTCTGACTTAGCAACCATGGTCTCTGATCTAATCAAAACCACTCAAAGTTTCATGACTGAAACAAGGTCCTCCATTAGGAATTTGGAGGCACAAGTGGGTCAGCTGAGCAAGAAAATTACTGAACTCCCTCCTAGTACTCTTCCAAGCAATACAGAAGAGAATCCAAAAGGAGAATGCAAGGCCATTAACATGACCTACATGACCGAAATTGGAGAGGAGGAAGAGGCAGTGAACGCCACTGAGGAAGACCTCAATGGACGTCCACTGGCCTCCAATGAGTTCCCTAATGAGGAATGGTGCACGAAATTGTGATCATCAATGGCGCCATCAACATGGTACGCTCATTGCAATCTCAACTCTCAATCACAACTCCGCACAACTAACCAGCAAGTGCACTGGGTCGTCCAAGTAATAAACCTTACGCGAGTAAGGGTCGATCCCACGGAGATTGTTGGTATGAAGCAAGCTATGGTCACCTTGTAAATCTTAGTCAGGCAGACTCAAATGGGTATAGATGATGAATGAAACATAAAGATAAAGATAGAGATACTTATGTATATCATTGGTGAGAGCTTCAGATAAGCGTATGAAGATGCCTTCCCTTCCGTCTCTCTGCTTTCCTACTGTCTTCATCCAATCCTTCTTACTCCTTTCCATGGCAAGCTTATGCAAGGGTTTCACCGTTGTCAGTGGCTACCTCCCATCCTCTCAGTGGAAATGTTCAACGCACCCTGTCACGGCACGGCTATCCATCTGTCGGTTCTCGGTCAGGCCAGAATAGAATCCAGTGATTCTTTTGCGTCTGTCACTAACGCCCCGCCTGCTAGGAGTTTGAAGCACGTCACAGTCATTCAATCATTGAATCCTACTCAGAATACCACAGACAAGGTTAGACCTTCCGGATTCTCTTGAATGCCGCCATCAGTTCTTGCCTATACCACGAAGACTCTGATCTCACGGAATGGCTGGCTCGTTTGTCAGGCGAGCACTCGGTTGTCAGGCGATCAACCATGCATCGTGTATCAGGAATCCAAGAGATATTCACCCAATCTAAGGTAGAACGGAGGTGGTTGTCAGTCACATGTTCATAGGTGAGAATGATGATGAGTGTCACGGATCATCACATTCATCAAGTTGAAAAACAAGTGATATCTTGGACAAAGAACAAGCGGAATTGAATAGAAGAACAATAGTAATTGCATTAATACTCGAGGTACAGCAGAGCTCCACACCTTAATCTATGGTGTGTAGAAACTCCACCGTTGAAAATACATAAGAACAAGGTCTAGGCATGGCCGAATGGCCAGCCTCCCAAAGTGAGTTCAATCATAAAAACATGATCTAAAGCTCTCCAAATACAATAGTAAAAGGTCCTATATATAGAGAACTAGTAGCCTAAGGTGTATATACAGAGATGAGTAAATGACATAAAAATCCACTTCTGGGCCCACTTGGTGTGTGCTTGGGCTGAGCAATGAAGCATTTTCGTGTAGAGACTCTTCTTGGAGTTAAACGCCAGCTTTTGTGCCAGTTTGGGCGTTTAACTCCCATTTTGGTGCCAGTTCCGGCGTTTAACGCTGGAAATTCTGAGGGTGACTTTAAACGCCGGTTTGGGCCATCAAATCTTGGGCAAAGTATGGACTATCATATATTGCTGGAAAGCCCAGGATGTCTACTTTGCAACGCCGTTGAGAACGCGCCAATTGGGCTTCTGTAGCTCCAAAAAATCCACTTCGAGTGCAGGGAGGTCAGAATCCAACAGCATCTGCAGTCCTTTTTAGTCTCTGAATCAGATTTTTGCTCAGGTCCCTCAATTTCAGCCAGAAAATACCTGAAATCACAGAAAAACACAAAAACTCATAGTAAAGTCCAGAAAAGTAAATTTTAACTAAAAACTAATAAAAATATACTAAAAACCCAACTCAAACTACTAAAAACATACTAAAAACAATGCCAAAAAGCGTATAAATTATCCGCTCATCACAACACCAAACTTAAATTGTTGCTTGTCCTCAAGCAACTGAAGATCAAATAAGATAAAAAGAAGAGAATATGCAATGAATTCCAAAAACATCTATGAAGATTAGTATTAATTAGATGAGCGGGGCTTTTAGCTTTTTGCCTCTGAATAGTTTTGGCATCTCACTCTATCCTTTGAAATTCAGAATGATTGGCTTCTTTAGGAACTCAGAATCCAGATAGTGTCATTGATTCTCCTAGTTAAGTATGATGATTCTTGAACACAGCTACTTATTGAGTCTTGGCCGTGGCCCAAAGCATTCTGTCTTCCAGTATTACCACCGGATACATTCATGCCACAGACACATAATTGGGTGAACCTTTTCAGATTGTGACTCAGCTTTGCTAAAGTCCCCAATTAGAGGTGTCCAGGGTTCTTAAGCACACTCTTTTTGCCTTGGATCATGACTTTATTTCTTTCTTTTTCTTTCTTTTTCTTTTTCTCTTTTTTTTTCGCCTCTTTTCTCTCTTTTTTTTGTATTCACTGCTTTTTCTTGCTTCAAGAATCATTTTTATGATTTTTCAGATCCTCAGTAACATGTCTCCTTTTCATCATTCTTTCAAGAGCCAACATTCATGAACCACAAATTCAAAAGACATATGCACTGTTTAAGCATACATTCGGAGAACAAAAGTGTTGCCACCACATCAAAATAATTAAACTGTTATAAAATTCAAAAATCATGCAATTCTTATCTTTTTCAATTAAGAACATTGTTTATTTAAGAAAGGTGATGGATTCATAGGACATTCATAACTTTAAGGCATAGACACTAAGACACTAATGATCATAAGACACAAACATAGATAAACATAAAGCATAAATTTTCGAAAAAAAACAAGAAAATAAAGAACAAGGAGATTAAAGAACGGGTCCACCTCAATGATGGCGGCTTGTTCTTCCTCTTGAAGGTCTTATGGAGTGCTTGAGCTCCTCAATGTCTCTTCCTTGTCTTTGTTGCTCCTCTCTCATGATTCTTTGATCTTCTCTAATTTCATGGAGGAGAATGGAGTGTTCTTGATGCTCCACCCTTAGTTGTCCCATGTTGGAACTCAATTCTCCTAGGGAGGTGTTTAGTTGCTCCCAATAGTCTTGTGGAGGAAAGTGCATCCCTTGAGGTATCTCAGGGATCTCATGATGAGAGGGGTCTCTTGTTTGCTCCATCCTTTTCTTAGTGATGGGCTTATCCTCATCAATGAGGATGTCTCCTTCTATGTCAACTCCTACTGAATAACAGAGGTGACAAATGAGATGAGGGAAGGCTAACCTTGCTAAGGTAGAGGACTTATCCGCCACATTATAGAGTTCTTGGGCTATAACCTCATGAACTTCCACTTCTTCTCCAATCATGATGCTATGAATCATGATGGCCTGGTCTAGAGTAACTTCGGACCGGTTGCTAGTGGGAATGATTGAGCGTTGGATAAACTCCAACCACCCTCTAGCCACGGGTTTGAGGTCATGCCTTCTTAATTGAACCGGCTTCCCTCTTGAATCTCTCTTCCATTGGGCGCCCTCTTCACAAATGTCAGTGAGGACTTGGTCCAACCTTTGATCAAAGTTGACCCTTCTAGTGTAAGGATGTTCATCTCCTTGCATCATGGGCAAGTTGAATGCTAACCTTACATTTTCCGGACTAAAATCCAAGTATTTCCCCCGAACCATAGTAAGCCAATTCTTTGGATCCGGGTTCACACTTTGATCAAGGTTCTTGGTGATCCATGCATTGGCATAGAACTCTTGAACCATCAAGATTCCGACTTGTTGAATGGGGTTGGTGAGAACTTCCCAACCTCTTCTTCGGATCTCATGTCGGATCTCCGGATATTCACTCTTTTTGAGTGAAAAAGGGACCTCGGGGATCACCTTCTTCAAGGCCACAACTTCATAGAAGTGGTCTTGATGCACCCTTGAGATGAATCTCTCCATCTCCCATGACTCGGAGGTGGAAGCTTTTGCCTTCCCTTTCCTCTTTCTAGAGGTTTCTCCGGCCTTAGATGCCATAAATGGTTATGGAAAAACAAAAAGCAATGCTTTTACCACACCAAACTTAAAAGGTTTGCTCGTCCTCGAGCAAAAGAAGAAAGAAGAGAGTAGAAGAAGAAGAAATGAGGAAGAAGGGAAAGGCTTTGTGTTCGGCCAAAGAGGGGGAGAAGAAGGGTTTATATAGGAGAGGGGGGGTTCATGGTTCGGTCATGTATGGGTGGGTTTGGGAGGGAAAGTGGTTTGAATTTGAAGGGTGAGGTAGGTGGGGTTTGGGGAAGAGGTGTTGAGGTGATTGGTGAATGGGTGAAGAAGAGAGAGAGTTGTGGGGTTGGTGGGGATCCTGTGGGGTCCACAGATCCTGTGGTGTCAAGAAAAAGTCATCCCTGCACCAAATGGCATGCAAAATCACGTTTTGAGCCAATTCTGGCATTAAACGCCGGGCTGGTGCCCCTTTCTGGCATTTAACGCCAGGTTCTTGCCCTTTTCTGGCGTTTAACGCCAGTCTGGTGCCCCTTTCTGGCGTTAAACGCCCAGAATGGTGCCAGACTGGGTGTTAAACGCCCACCTGCTAACCTTACTGGCGTTTAAACGCCAGTAGGTTCTTCCTCCAGGGTGTGTTGTTTTTCTTCCTGTTTTTCATTCTGTTTTTTCTTTTTCAGTTGATTTTGTGACTTCTCATGATCATCAACCTACAAAATAAAATAAAATAACAAAAGAAAATAGATAAAATATAACATTGGGTTGCCTCCCAACAAGCGCTTCTTTAATGTCGGTAGCTTGACAGAGGGCTCTCATGGAGCCTCACATTTTCTCAGAGCAATGTTGGAACCTCCCAACACCAAACTTAGAGTTTGAATGTGGGGGTTCTACACCAAACTTAGAGTTTGGTTGTGGCCTCCCAACACCAAACTTAGAGTTTGACTGTGGGGGCTCTGCTTGACTCTGATTTGAGAGAAGCTCTTCATGCTTCTTCTCCATGGTGACAGAGGGATATCCTTGAGCCTTAAACACAAAGGATTCTTCATTCACTTGAATGATCAGTTCACCTCCATCAACATCAATCACAGCCTTTGCTGTGGCTAGGAAGGGTCTGCCAAGGATGATAGATTCATCCATGCATTTCCCAGTCTCTAGGACTATGAAATCAGTAGGGGTGTAATGGTCTTCAATCTTCACCAAAACATCCTCTACAAGTCCATAAGCTTGTTTTCTTGAGTTGTCTGCCATCTCTAATGAGATTCTTGCAGCTTGTACCTCAAAGATCCCTAGCTTCTCCATTACAGAGAGAGGCATGAGGTTTACACTTGACCCTAAGTCACACAGAGCCTTCTTGAAGGTCATGGTGCCTATGGTACAAGGTATTGAAAACTTCCCAGGATCTTGTCTCTTTTGAGGTAATTTCTGCCTAGACAAGTCATCCAGTTCTTTGGTGAGCAAAGGGGGTTCATCCTCCCAAGTCTCATTTCCAAATAACTTGTCATTTAGCTTCATGATTGCTCCAAGGTATTTAGCAACCTGCTCTTCAGTGACATACTCTTCCTCTTCAGAAGAAGAATACTCATCAGAGCTCATGAAAGGCAGAAGTAAGTCCAATGGAATCTCTATGGTCTCATTTTGAGCCTCAGATTCCCACGGTTCCTCATTGGGGAACTCAGTGGAGGTCAGTGCACGCCCATTGAGGTCTTTCTCAGTGGCGTTCACTTCCTCTCCCTCCTCTCCAAATTCGGCCATGTTGATGGCCTTGCACTCTCCTTTTGGATTTTCTTCTGTGTTGCTTGGAAGAGTACTTGGAGGGAGTTCAGTAACTTTCTTGCTCAGCTGTCCCACTTGTGCCTCCAAATTCCTAATGGAGGACCTTGTTTCAGTCATGAAACTTTGAGTGGTTTTGATTAGATCAGAGACCATGGTTGCTAAGTCAGAGGGGTTCTGCTTAGAACTCTCTGTCTGTTGCTGAGAAGATGATAGAAAAGGCTTGCCATTGCTAAACCTGTTTCTTCCACCATTATTGTTGTTGAAACCTTGTTGAGGTCTCTGTTGATCCTTCCATGAGAAATTTGGGTGATTTCTCCATGAAGAATTATAGGTGTTTCCATAGGGTTCTCCTAGGTAATTCACCTCTTCCATTGAAGGGTTCTCAGGATCATAAGCTTCTTCTTCAGATGAAGCATCCTTAGTACTGCTTGGTGCATTTTGCATTCCAGACAGACTTTGAGAAATCAAATTGACTTGTTGAGTCAATATCTTATTCTGAGCCAATATGGCATTCAGAGTGTCAATCTCAAGAACTCCTTTCTTCTGATTAGTCCCATTGTTCACAGGATTCCTTTCAGAAGTGTACATGAATTGGTTATTTGCAACCATTTCAATTAGCTCTTGAGCCTCTGTAGGCGTCTTCTTCAGATGAAGAGATCCTCCAGCAGAGCTATCCAAAGACATCTTGGATAGTTCAGAGAGACCATCATAGAAAATACATATGATGCTCCATTCAGAAAGCATGTCTGAGGGACACTTTCTGATCAATTGTTTGTATCTTTCCCAAGCTTCATAGAGGGATTCTCCATCCTTCTGTCTGAAGGTTTGGACTTCCACTCTAAGCTTACTCAATTTTTGAGGTGGAAAGAACTTTGCCAAGAAGGCATTGACTAGCTTTTCCCATGAGTCCAGGCTTTCTTTAGGTTGTGAGTCCAACCATATCCTAGCTCTGTCTCTTACAGCAAAAGGGAATAGCATAAGTCTGTAGACTTCAGGGTCAACCCCATTAGTCTTGACAGTGTCACAGATTTGCAAGAATTCAGCTAAGAACTGATGAGGATCTTCCAATGGAAGTCCATGGAACTTGCAATTCTGTTGCATTAGAGAAACTAATTGAGGCTTAAGCTCAAAGTTGTTTGCTCCAATGGCAGGGATAGAGATGCTTCTCCCGTAGAAGTCAGGAGTAGGTGCAGTAAAGTCACCCAGCACCTTCCTTGCATTGTTGGCATTGTTGTTGTTTTCGGCTGCCATGGGTTCTTCTTCTTTGAAGATTTCTGTTAGGTCCTCTATAGAGAGTTGTGCCTTAGCTTCTCTTAGCTTTCGCTTCAAGGTCCTTTCAGGTTCAGGGTCAGCTTCAACAAGAATGCCTTTGTCTCTGCTCCTGCTCATATGAAAGAGAAGAGAACAAGGAAATGTGGAATCCTCTATGTCACAGTATAGAGATTCCTTGAGGTGTCAGAAGAACAGAAAATTAGAAGGAAGAAGTAGAGAATTCGAACTTAATCAGATAGAGTTCGAATTGTGCATTGAGAAGGAGTGGTACTCCATAAATAGAAGGATGTGAGAAGAGAGGAAGAAATTTTTGAAAATTAATTAAAAAGATTTTAAAAATATTTTGAAAAATTGATTGATAATTTTCGAAAACTAAAAGTGGAAAAGGAATCATGTGATTTTTGAAAAAGATTTTGAAATTCGAAATCAAAAAGATATGATTGAAAACTAATCTGAAAAAGATGTGATTAAAAAGTTATGGTTTTAAAAAAAAGATATGATTGAAAAGTTATGCTTTTAAAAAGATGTGATTGAGAAGATATGATTTGAAAATCATTTTAAAAAGATTTGATTTTAAAAATTAATGACTTGCTTAACAAGAAAAGATATGATTCAAACATTAAACCTCTCTCAACAGAAAAGGTAACATACTTGAAATGTTCAATCAAATCATTAATTGTTAGCAAGTATCTTTGAAAAAGGAAAGAAATTGATTTTGAAAACATTTGATTGAAAAGATATGATTTGAAAAAGATTTGATTTTGAAAAACTTTGAAAACTTGAAAAAAAATTGATTTGAAAACAAAATCCTCCCCCTTGTGCCATCCTGGCGTTAAACGCCCAGAATGGTGCACATTCTGGCATTTAACGCCCAATGTACTACCTTTTTGGGCGTTAAACGCCCAACCAGGTACCCTGGCTGGCGTTTAAACGCCAGTCTGTCCTTCTTCACTGGGCGTTTTGAACGCCCAGCTTTTTCTGTGTAATTCCTCTGCTGCATGTTCTGAATCTTCAGTTCCCTGTACTTTTGACTTGAAAATAGAACCAAGATCAAATAAACAATGCATGCAAGACACCAAACTTACAATTAGACACTAGACTCAAACAAGAAACATAAAATATTTTTTTGGTTTTTATGGTTTTGTAATTTTTTTGTGCTTTTTCGAAAATTATACGAAAATGGAAAATAAGGTTTCAGAATTCTTAATTTGGATTCCAGGAATCATTGCAATGCTAGTCTAAGACTCCGGTCCAGGAATTAGACATGGCTTCACAGCCAGCCAAGCTTTCAAAGAAAACTTCGGTCCAAAACACTAGACATGGCCAATGGCCAGCCAAGCCTTAGCAGATCATTGCTCCAATAGCAAGATTGATAGAGATCAACAAGCTCTTGTGATGATCAGTTGAAACCTCGGTCCAATAAGATTAGACATGGCTTCACAGCCAGCCAGACTTCAACAGATCATCATGAAACTCTAGAATTCATTCTTAAGAACTCTGAAAAATACCTAATCTAAGCAACAAGATGAACCGTCAGTTGTCCATACATGAAACAATCCCCGGCAACGGCGCCAAAAACTTGGTGCACGAAATTGTGATCATCAATGGCGCTATCAACATGGTACGCTCATTGCAATCTCAACTCTCAATCACAACTCCGCACAACTAACCAGCAAGTGCACTGGGTCGTCCAAGTAATAAACCTTACGCGAGTAAGGGTCGATCCCACGGAGATTGTTGGTATGAAGCAAGCTATGGTCACCTTGTAAATCTTAGTCAGGCAGACTCAAATGGGTATAGATGATGAATGAAACATAAAGATAAAGATAGAGATACTTATGTATATCATTGGTGAGAGCTTCAGATAAGCGTATGAAGATGCCTTCCCTTCCGTCTCTCTGCTTTCCTACTGTCTTCATCCAATCCTTCTTACTCCTTTCCATGGCAAGCTTATGCAAGGGTTTCACCGTTGTCAGTGGCTACCTCCCATCCTCTCAGTGGAAATGTTCAACGCACCCTGTCACGGCACGGCTATCCATCTGTCGGTTCTCGGTCAGGCCAGAATAGAATCCAGTGATTCTTTTGCGTCTGTCACTAACGCCCCGCCTGCTAGGAGTTTGAAGCACGTCACAGTCATTCAATCATTGAATCCTACTCAGAATACCACAAACAAGGTTAGACCTTCCGGATTCTCTTGAATGCCGCCATCAGTTCTTGCCTATACCACGAAGACTCTGATCTCACGGAATGGCTGGCTCGTTTGTCAGGTGAGCACTCGGTTGTCAGGCGATCAACCATGCATCGTGTATCAGGAATCCAAGAGATATTCACCCAATCTAAGGTAGAACGGAGGTGGTTGTCAGTCACATGTTCATAGGTGAGAATGATGATGAGTGTCACGGATCATCACATTCATCAAGTTGAAAAACAAGTGATATCTTGGACAAAGAACAAGCGGAATTGAATAGAAGAACAATAGTAATTGCATTAATACTCGAGGTACAGCAGAGCTCCACACCTTAATCTATGGTGTGTAGAAACTCCACCGTTGAAAATACATAAGAACAAGGTCTAGGCATGGCCGAATGGCCAGCCTCCCAAAGTGAGTTCAATCATAAAAATATGATCTAAAGCTCTCCAAATACAATAGTAAAAGGTCCTATATATAGAGAACTAGTAGCCTAAGGTGTACAGAGATGAGTAAATGACATAAAAATCCACTTCCAGGCCCACTTGGTGTGTGCTTGGGCTGAGCAATGAAGCATTTTCGTGTAGAGACTCTTCTTGGAGTTAAACGCCAGCTTTTGTGCCAGTTTGGGCGTTTAACTCCCATTTTGGTGCCAGTTCCGGCGTTTAACGCTGGAAATTCTGAGGGTGACTTTGAACGCCGGTTTGGGACATCAAATCTTGGGCAAAGTATGGACTATCATATATTGATGGAAAGCCCAGGATGTCTACTTTCCAACGCCGTTGAAAGCGCGCCAATTGGGCTTCTGTAGCTCCAAAAAATCCACTTCGAGTGCAGGGAGGTCAGAATCCAACAGCATCTGCAGTCCTTTTCAGTCTCTGAATCAGATTTTTGCTCAGGTCCCTCAATTTCAGCCAGAAAATACCTGAAATCACAGAAAAACACAAAAACTCATAGTAAAGTCCAGAAAAGTGAATTTTAACTAAAAACTAATAAAAATATACTAAAAACTCAACTCAAACTACTAAAAACATACTAAAAACAATGCCAAAAAGCGTATAAATTATCCGCTCATCAAGGAACCATGGGAATCTGAGGCTCAAAATGAGACCATAGAGATTCCATTGGATTTACTTCTGCCATTCATGAGCTCTGATGAGTATTCCTCCTCTGAAGAGGATGAACATGTCACTGAAGAGCAAGTTGCTAAATACCTTGGAGCAATCATGAAGCTAAATGACAAGTTATTTGGTAATGAGACTTGGGAGAACGAACCTCCTTTGCTCACCAAAGAACTGGATGACTTGTCTAGGCTGAAATTACCTCAAAAGAGACAGGACCCTAGGAAGTTCTCAATACCTTGTACCATAGGCACCATGACCTTTAAGAAGGCTCTGTGTGACTTAGGGTCAAGTGTAAACCTCATGCCTCTCTCAGTAATGGAGAAGCTAGGGATCTTTGAGGTACAAGCTGCAAGAATCTCACTAGAGATGGCAGACAATTCAAGAAAACAAGCTTATGGACTTGTAGAGGATGTTCTGGTAAAGATTGAAGACCATTACATCCCTGCTGATTTCATAGTCCTAGAGACTGGGAAGTGCATGGATGAAACCATCATCCTTGGCAGACCCTTCCTAACCACAGCAAAGGCTGTGATTGATGTGGACAGAGGAGAATTGATCATTCAAGTGAATGAAGAATCCTTGGGGTTTAAGGCTCAAGGATATCCCTCTGTCACCATGGAGAGGAAGCATGAGGAGCTTCTCTCAAAACAGGGCCAAATAGAGCCCCCACAGTCAAACTCTAAGTTTGGTGTTGGGAGGCCACAACCAACTCCTAAGTTTGGTGTTGAACCCCCACATTCAAACTCTAAGTTTGGTGTTGGGAGGTTCCAACATTGCTCTGAGTATCTGTGAGGCTCCATGAGAGCCCTCTGTCAAGCTACTGACATTAAAGAAGTGCTTGTTGGGAGGCAACCCAATGTTATATTTATCTATTTTCCTTTGTTATTTTATGTTTTCTGTAGGTTGATGATCTTGAGAAGTCACAAAATCAATGGAAAAAGCAAAAACAGAAAGAAAAATAACACACCTTGGAAGAAGACCTTGCTGGCGTTTAAACGCCAGTAAGGGTAGCAGTTGGGCGTTTAACGCCCAGTCTGGCACCATTCTGGGCGTTTAACGCCAGAAAGGGGCACCAGACTGGCGTTAAACGCCAGGAAAGGGCAAGAACTTGGCGTTAAATGCCAGAAATGGGCACCAGCCCGGCGTTTAACGCCAGAATTGGCACAAAGAGCATTTTTTGCTTGCCACTTGGTGCAGGGATGACTTTTCCTTGACACCTCAGGATCTGTGGACCCCACAGGATCCCCACTTACCCCACCACTCTCTTTCTTCTTCACCCATTCACCAATCACCTCAATACCTCTTCCCCAAAAGCCTCTCACTTATCAAATCCCATCTTTCTCTTCACCACTCACATTCATCCGTCATAAAACCCCACCTACCTCACCATTCAAATTCAAACCACTTTCCCTCCCAAACCCACCCTCACATAGCCGAAACCTACCCCTCTTTCCACCCCTATATAAACCCATCTTCACACCTCATTTTCACACAACCTAAACACCACTTCTCCCCCTTTGGCCGAACCATAAAGCCATCTCCATCTCCTCTATTTCTTCTTCTTCTACTCCCTTCTTTCTTTTTTTGCTCAAGGACGAACAAACCTTTTAAGTTTGGTATGGTAAAAGCATTGCTTTTTGTTTTTCCATAACCATTTATGGCACCTAAGGCCGGAGAAACCTCTAGAAAGAGGAAAGGGAAGGCAAAAGCTTCCACCTCTGAGTCATGGGAGATGGAGAGATTCATCTCAAGGGTGCATCAAGACCACTTCTATGAAGTTGTGGCCTTGAAAAAGGTGATCCCCGAGGTCCCTTTCAAACTCAAAAAGAGTGAATATCCGGAGATCCGACATGAGATCCGAAGAAGAGGTTGGGAAGTTCTTACCAACCCCATTCAACAAGTCAGAATCTTAATGGTTCAAGAGTTCTATGCCAATGCATGGATCACCAAGAGCCATGATCAAAGTGTGAACCCGAACCCAAAGAATTGGCTTACAATGGTTCGGGGAAAATACTTAGATTTTAGTCCGGAAAATGTAAGGATGGCATTCAACTTGCCCATGATGCAAGGAGATAAACACCCTTACACTAGAAGGGTCAACTTTGATCAAAGGTTGGACCAAGTCCTCATAGACATTTGTGAAGAGGGCGCTCAATGGAAGAGAGATTCAAGAGGGAAGCCGGATCAACTGAGAAGGCATGACCTCAAGCCCGTGGCTAGGGGATGGTTGGAGTTTATCCAACGCTCAATCATTCCCACTAGCAACCGGTCTGAAGTTACTCTAGACCGGGCCATCATGATTTATTGCATCATGATTGGAGAGGAAGTAGAAGTTCATGAGGTTATAGCCCAAGAACTCTATAAGGTGGCGGACAAGTCCTCTACCTTGGCAAGGTTAGCCTTTCCTCATCTCATTTGTCATCTATGTTATTCAGTTGGAGTTGACATAGAGGGAGACATCCTCATTGATGAGGACAAGCCCATCACTAAGAAAAGGATGAAGCAAACAAGGGATCCCTCTCATCATGAAATTCCTGAGATGCCTCAAGGGATGCACTTTCCTCCTCAAAACTATTGGAAGCAAATCAACACCTCCCTAGGAGAATTGAGTTCCAACATGGGACAACTAAGGGTGGAGCACCAAGAACATTCCATTCTCCTCCATGAAATTAGAGAAGATCAAAGAATCATGAGAGAGGAGCAACAAAGACAAGGAAGAGATATTGAGGAGCTCAAGCACTCCATAAGATCTTCAAGAGGAAGAACAAGCCGCCATCACTAAGGTGGACCCGTTCTTTAATCTCCTTGTTCTTTATTTTCCTGCTTTTCGAAAATTATGCTTATGTTTATCTATGTTTGTGTCTTATGATCATTAGTGTCTTAGTGTCTATGCCTTAAAGTTATGAATGTCCTATGAATCCATCACCTTTCTTAAATGAAAAATGTTCTTAATTGAAAAAGAGAAGAATTGCATGAATTTCAAATTTTATAACAGATTAATTATTTTAATGTGGTGGCAATACTTTTGTTCTCTGAATGTATGCTTGAACAGTGCATATGTCTTTTGAATTTGTTGTTCATGAATGTTGGCTCTTGAAAGAATGATGAAAAAGGAGACATGTTACTGAGGATCTGAAAAATCATAAAAATGATTCTTGAAGCAAGAAAAAGCAGTGAATATTCAAAAGAAAAAAAAGAGAGAAAAACGAGAAAAAAAAAGAGAAAGAGAAAAAGAAAAAGAAAAAAATAAAGTTGTGATCCAAAGCAAAAAGAGTGTGCTTAAGAACCCTGGACACCTCTAATTGGGGACTCTAGCAAAGCTGAGTCACAATTTGAAAAGGTTCACCCAATTATGTGTCTGTGGCATGTATGTATCCGGTGGTAATACTGGAAGACAGAGTGCTTTGGGCCACGGCCAAGACTCATAAAGTAGCTGTGTTCAAGAATCATCATACTCAACTAGGAGAATCAATAACACTATCTGGATTCTGAGTTCCTAAAGAAGCCAATCATTCTGAATTTCAAAGGATAAAGTGAGATGCCAAAATTGTTCAGAGGCAAAAAGCTAAAAGCCCCGCTCATCTAATTAGTACTGATCTTCATAGATGTTTTTGGAATTCATTGTATATTCTCTTCTTTTTATCTTATTTGATTTTCAGTTGCTTGGGGACAAGCAACAATTTAAGTTTGGTGTTGTGATGAGCGGATAATTTATACGCTTTTTGGCATTATTTTTAGTATGTTTTTAGTAAGTTTTAGTTAGTTTTTATTATATTTTTATTAGTTTTTAGTTAAAATTCACTTTTCTAGACTTTACTATGAGTTTGTGTGTTTTTCTGTGATTTCAGGTATTTTCTGGCTGAAATTGAGGGACCTGAGCAAAAATCTGATTCAGAGGCTGAAAAGGACTGCAGATGCTGTTGGATTCTGACCTCCCTGCACTCGAAGTGAATTTTCTGGAGCTACAGAAGCCCAATTGGCGCGCTCTCAACGGCGTTGGAAAGTAGACATCCTGGGCTTTCCAGCAATGTATAATAGTTCATACTTTGCCCGAGATTTGATGGCCCAAACCGGCGTTCCAAATCAGCTCAAAACTGCCCGGCGTTAAACGCCGGAACTGGCACAAGATGGGAGTTAAACGCCCAAACTGGCACAAAAGCTGGCGTTTAACTCCAAGAAAAGTCTCTACACGAAAATGCTTCAATGCTCAGCCCAAGCACACACCAAGTGGGCCCGGAAGTGGATTTTTATGTCATTTACTCATCTTTGTAAACCTTAGGCTACTAGTTCTTTATAAATAAGACCTTTTGCTATTGTATTTTCATCTTTTGGACGTCTAGTTCTTAGATCATGGAGGCTGGTCTCACGGCCATGCCTAGACCTTTGTTCTTATGTATTTTCAACGGTGGAGTTTCTACACACCATAGATTAAGGTGTGGAGCTCTGCTGTACCTCGAGTATTAATGCTATTACTATTGTTCTTCTATTCAATTCAGCCTATTCTTGTTCTAAGATATTCATTTGCACCCAAGAACATGATGAATGTGATGATTATATGATGCTCATCATCATTCTCACTTATGAACGCGTGCCTGACAACCACTCCCGTTCTACAAGCAAACAAGGCTTGAATGTTTATCTCTTGGATCCCTTAATCGGAATCTTCGTGGTATAAGCTAGAATTGATGGCGGCATTCAAGAGAATCCGGAAGGTCTAAACCTTGTCTGTGGTATTCTAAGTAGGATTCAATGATTGAATGACTGTGACGAGCTTCAAACTCCTGAAGACTGGGCTTTAGTGACAGACGCAAAAGAATCACTGAATTCTATTCCAACCTGATTGAGAACCGACAGATGACTAGCCGTGCTGTGACAGGGTGCGTTGAACATTTTCACTGAGAGGACGGGACTGTAGCCACTGACAACGGTGATGCCCAACATACAGCTTGCCATGGAAAGGAGTAAGAAGGATTGGATGAAGACAGTAGGAAAGCAGAGAGACGGAAGGGACAAGCATCTCCATACGCTTATCTGAAGTTCTCACCAATGAATTACATAAGTATCTCTATCTTTATTTTATGTTTTATTCATATATTCTCCATAACCATTTGAGTTTGCCTGACTAAGATTTACAAGGTGACCATAGCTTGCTTCATACCAACAATCTCTGTGGGATCGACCCTTACTCGTGTAAGGTTTATTACTTGGACGACCCAGTACATTTGCTGGTTAGTAGTGCGACGTTGTGATAAAGAGTTGAGATTGCAATTGAGCGTACCATGTTGATGGCGCCATTGATGATCACAATTTTGTGCACCAGAGACACCCCACCATGGTAAACTCTTTCCACTCTCTTTTAATTCTGCTTAATAAGTGATTTGAGTTGCCATTGTAGGTAGATGTTTCATATAGATTTGTTTGTACAACTTAATTGTTAGCATATTCACATGTATGTTGTGTTTAGTAGTAGATGAATAACATCAAATTGCATTTTTTGTGAATTGTATGATGGTTGATTGCATAAAGAGTTATGAGCAGTATAGGGAGCACCTGAGCACAATTTTTCTGCTTAAAGGGCAATAAAAAAAGGGGGGAGGGGTAGATGCGCGCGCACGACATACGCGCACGCATCCCTGAGTAGGTGCATCAGTACCCAAATTCCAGAGAGTTGGGCCTCTCCTAGGCTAACGTTGTGCCTCGAGCCCAACTCATTACACGCTGATGCGCACTACGTGCGTGTGCGTCCATACAGCTATAAGGAAATGCATGCGGACGCGCACCTGCCGCGTCCGCGTCGATCTCAAAAGAATAGGTTCCTGAAAAGGCATCCAGCTTGAACTTTGAAGTCTTCAAGAAGGGTCTTCCAAGTAGGATGGATGACGGCTTTCCTGATTCATTTTGGGGCATCTCCAAGATATAGAAGTCAATGGAAAATGTGAGCCCTTTAATGCTCACCAATACATCTTCAGCAATTCCAGCCACTGTAATAATGCTTTTATCTGCTAACACAAAATGAGCTGCCGACCTTTTTAAGGGAGGGAGCCTCAAAGTATCATATATAGACAAAGGCATAATACTCACGAACGCTCCTAAATCACACATGCAATCAGAAAAAATTACACCTCCAATGGTACAGTTAACCATACATGGACCTGGATCACTATATTTTTCAGGTATATTTCCCATTAAAGCAGATATAGAACTACCTAAAGGAATAGTTTTGAATTTATTAATTTTATCTTTCTGTATGCACAAATCTTTTAGAAACTTTGCATATTTAGGTACCTGCTGAATAACATAAAAAAGGGGAACAGTTACCTCGACCTTTTTGAATATTTCTACCATTTTGGGATCAAGTTCCATCTGCTTTCTGGGCTTCTTTGCAAGTTGTGGGAAGGGAATAGGGAGGGCGTTGTTTACAGCTTCTGCATCCTTTGGTGTTTTATTCTGTGGTTGAGCTGCTTCTTCTTCAACTATGTTCTGTACGTCCTCTTCCTCTTCAACATCTTCCACTTCCACTACATCCTCAGCTGAAACGTGTACTGTTGGGCTTGGCTTCTCCTGGTTCCTCTCCTGCAATATGGTTCCAAACCTCAGAGTGATGGCATTGATGCCACCCTTGGGATTAGGTAGGGGTTGAGAAGGAATTCCACTGAAGCTTGAAGGTTGATTGGTGGAACCAGGTGAAGAATCTAACCGTGAGACGAGAGCTTGTAAAGTGGTAGTCAGACTATTTAAAGTAGAATTCAGCTGCGTATGCATGTCTTATTGTCCTTGTGCAAGAGAACGGAGCATCTCATCATTTGATGAAGAATTAGAATAAGTGATCTGAAGTACTTGTGGTTGGTTGTGCTGTGGTCCTTGAGACTGTCTTTGGTGAGGGGCTCTGTAAGGTTGGTTCTGATTCTGCTGTCTATTGTTGTTACTGTTATTCTACCTCTGGTTTCTATTGTTATCTCTGCCTCCTCTGTTATAGTTGTCCCTCCAACCATGGTTGTAGTTGCCACCTTGGTTGTAGTTACCACCTTGATTGTATACTTGATTTAGGCGTTCATAGAAGTTGTGAGTGGCTGCCACAATGTTGTCTTCCTGTTGGAGCTATGGACATTCATCAGTATAATGACTATAATCAGCACAGATCCCGCACACTCAATGGGGAACCAGTTGTTGGCTTTGTTATGGCGGGGGAGGCTGAGCTTGTTGCACTTGTTGTTGATTCAACTGCATCTGTTTTAGTAGGTTGGTCATTTCACATATACTCTGGGTCAGAGCAGTAGTCTCTGTGCCTATGCCTGTGATTCCTAGTGGACTCAGCTAAGTGATGCCAGGGTATTTTGGCCAGTTTCACTGACCTATCTTTACTGTTTTTAGGGTAGTTTCATGCATTTTCTTAAGAAATAAGATAATTTTGGGTGGATATTCACTTACATCTTGATTCAAGCATACATTGTGCACTTTACATGATTTCATGAGAATTTTGCATGAATTATATGACAAATTGGATGATGCATGACTCATGACTTGTACTAGAACTTTGATGTACTTTGTTGCTTGATTTCAGGACAAAAGAAGCAAAGAAGAACCATGTTAGCAGCCACGTTAGTTTAACTAACGTGACCTCTAACGTGGAATGGGAGCTAGCTTGCAAAGTTAGTGAGAAAGGTAATCGCCAATAATGCCCTCGAAGCCATCATAGCCCATGTTAAGAGTCACGTTAACTAAGTTAACGTGAACTCTAACGTGGAAGAAGACAATAAGGCCAACGTTAGTGACACTCTCCTTTGTCACTAACGTTGGACCAAGCTCATGATTGGCCACGTTAGTTGCCACGTTAACTTAGTTAACGTGGACTTTAACGTTAAGAAGCAAAAGAGAAGCCAACGTTAGTAACATTCACCTTTGTCACTAACGTTGGCCAAGCCTCCATAAGCCACGTTAACTCCCACGTTAACTTAGTTAACGTGGCAGCTAACGTGGAGAGAGCAATTGATCGACAACGTTAGTGACACTTACCTTTGTCACTAACGTTGGGATGAACACCTAAGAGCCACCATGAGCAACGTTAACTCCCACGTTAACTTTGTTAACGTGGAAGCTAACGTGGATAAAGAGATGATGAGCCAACGTTAGTAACACTCACCTTTGTCACTAACGTTGGAGATGGCTAGCATTACTACGTTAGAAGCCACGTTAACCTAGTTAACGTGGACTCTAACATGGGAAGTAGGGGCACATTGGAACGTTAGTGACAAAGGTAAGTGTCACTAACATTCTCGAATGATTGGCATCACTACGTTAGAAGCCACGTTAACCTAGTTAACGTGGACTCTAACGTAGGGAGAATGGGTGACTCACCACGTTATTGGGAAAGGTAAGTCCCAATAACGTATGCGAAGGACCAAGAGGCAACGTTAGTGGTCACGTTAGTGCCACTAACGTTGAAGTCAACGTGATCATATTTGGGTGAGAAACGTTAGTGAAAAAGGTGATTGTCACTAACGTTCTCGAACCCACACTTTCACTTAACATTGACACCACTAATGTCCTAAGCCAAAGTCCCTGCCTACTTCACATTTTCTCTCTGCAAGCAAAGCTAAGCCCAATAAAGAGGATAACTGCTTCAAACTCAAGATCCAAGAGGCCCACACCCAAGATTTGAAGAACCAACTAGAAGATCAGAAGAGTAGTATATATAGGAGTAGCTTTGAATTAGAAAAGGGGGTTGGAACTTTAGGGAGCCTTGGGCATAGAACTACTCTCTGTATTTACTTTCTCTGCAACTTCTAGTTTTACTTTCATGATGTATTCTCCATCTTTGTTTTCAATTTTCAGAGCTATGAACAACTAAACCCCTTTTATTGGGTTAGGGAGCTCTGCTGCAATTTGATAGATCAATATTAGTTTTTATTCTTCTTCTTCTATCTTTTCTCTTGGTTTTACTAGAAAGCTTTCAATCTTCATCCAATTGGGTAGTTATCTTGGAAAAGAAACTATTCATATTTGGATCTCTTCGGAACCTTGGAAGGGGAATGAAGAGATCATGCTAGAAATGCTTTCTCATGCTGGATCAAATTGGGTTTGGATGGATATGTGACTATAATCCTACCAATACTTGATTTGGGAATGCATGTGGTATAATCAGTGACCATACTTCATCTCTTCTCATGAGCAATTGACCAAGGAATTGGCTATTGATCAAGATTTGAGAGATTGGATTACCAAAGAATTGGAATTCGATCACTTAAGATTGCCAAGGAGATCAATGAATGCATTGATTGAGGAAGAGATGAAAATGAATTTGATCCGGAGAAGGCAACATCTCCTAAGCCCAATGAACTCCCCATTTATGATCTTACCCATTCTCTTTAATTTCTACCATTTACTTTTATGAGCATATCCCCCATTCCCATTTAAGATTCTGCCATTTACCTTCTGCCATTTACATCCAGCTCTTTATTTCTAGCATTTACTTATTCTGCTATTTACCTTTCTGCAATTTAATGTTCTGCAAATTCTCAAGTCAAATTCTGGTTTGCTCAACTAAAACATTCCTCTAATTAAAGTTGCTTGATCAAATCAATCTCTGTGGGATTTGACCTCACTCTATAGTGAGTTTTTACTTGACGACAATTCGGTACACTTGCCAAAGGGAGATTTGTTACTAGACGGATTTTCCATGCATCAAGTTTATGGCGCCGTTGCCGGGGATTGATTTTGTATCAACAATGATTAAGTTGGAGGATAACTAGATTGAACATTTTTTTTATTTTGCTAATTTAAATTTCTATTTGAGCAATTTACTTTCAGTTTTAGTTGTTTTCCTCCCATTCCTTTACCCTTTTATTCCAGTTGTTTACGATATTTTTCACTCACCCACTAACTGTTCGATATATTGCATCACTCACACTAACAGCATTTTTTTTAGAATAGTTGCTGCATTTATTTTCTTGCTCATGCCTTGTTGATTGTATGACAGGGAGAAGAAGCGGGGCTTCAACTTCCTTTGATTCTGAATCTGAGAGGACCTTCCTTAGATTAAGGAGGGAAGCAAAAGGAAAAAGAGTAGTAGGTGCTGAAGAAGAGGAAGAGTACTTTGAACCCAACATGAAAGAGAATTTGGAGAACAACCATGAAGAGGAGGTTCATAATCAAGGCCATGCCAACCGTGCTGGGCAAGAAAGGAGGGTCTTAGGATCCTATATCAATCCTAATCCTGGAAACTGTGGGAGCAGCATTCAGAAGCCCACCATACATGCCAACAATTTTGAGCTAAAACCTCAGCTCATCACTCTTGTGCAGAATAATTGCTCATTTGGAGGAGGTGCTCAAGAAGATCGGAATCAACACTTGACCACCTTCTTGAGGATTTGTGACACAGTGAAGTCCAATGGAGTCCACCCTGATGTCTATAGGCTGCTCTTGTTCCCTTTTTCACTCAGGAACAAGGCATCCAAATGGCTTGAATCCTTCCCAAAAGAAAGCCTGACAAATTAGGAGGAGGTAGTGAACAAGTTTTTGGCAAGGTTTTACCCCCTCAAAGGATCAATAGGCTGAGAACTGAAGTGCAGACGTTCAGACAGCAAGATAGAGAGACACTTTATGAAGCTTGGGAAAGGTTTAAAGATCTAACAAGGAGATGCCCACCAGAGATGTTTAATGAGTGGGTCCAACTTCACATCTTCTATGAAGGTCTTTCCTATGAGTCAAAGAAGGTTGTGGATCATTCATCAGGAGGCTCTTTAAACAAGAAGAAAACCATTGAAGAAGCCATAGATGTCATCGAAACAGTTGCTGAGAATGACTACTTCTATGCCTCTGAAAGAAGTAACACTAGAGGAGTAATGGAGCTGAACCACATGGATGCACTATTAGCCCAAAACAAGATCATCACCAAGCAGCTAGCAGATCTTACCAAGAAGGTGGAAGAGAACCAAGTTGCAACAGCCATCACCTCATCACCAACTCAAGAAGGAGTAAACATAGGAGAAGAAGGTGACTGGGAGCAAGCCAACTATGTGGGAAACTCACCTAGACAAGTCCATGATCCATACTCCAAAACTTACAACTCTGGATGGAGAAATCACCCCAACTTTGGATGGGGAAATCAACAAGACCAAGGCCAAGATCAAAGACGTCCAAATCCCAGCAACATAGCTCAACAACATGCCACACCTAGACCATATCAACACTCACATAACAACCCCTCTCAACACCTATACCAAAGCCAACCTAACCATTCTCATTCCTCCAATCTCAACTCACCATCACCTTCTGATGACAGACTTTCAAGGATTGAGAACTTACTTGAGGGTATATGCAAGGAGATTCAAGACAACAGGGTGTTCAAGGAGGAAGTGCGAGCCAACTTTAAGAACCAGGGAGACACCATCAAGAGGTTGGAATCTCAAGTGGGTTATCTCTCTGAGCAGATTCCCAAACCTACAAAGGGATTCCCAAGTGATACGGAGAAAAATCCAAGAGGAGAAACAAAGAAAGTAAGATGGGAAGATTGCAAGATGGTCACTATAAGTGATCAGGAGACCAAAGACAAGCCAAACAAGCTGTCAGAACAACCTGAAGATACCTCAGTAGAGAAGCAGGAAGAAGATCACCAAGAACCCAAAATCTCACAATAGGAGTTGCTGAGACTCTATGCACCCTTTCCCCAATTACTCAATGGTGCTGTGGAGAAGAGAATATACTCAAGGTTTCTTGATTTGTTTGCATCCCTCCATGTAAACATACCATTCATCAAGACCCTCCAACAAATGCCAGCATACATCAAGTATATGAAGGAGCTGCTTCCCAGGAAAAGCTCACTCAAGGGAGGCCAAACTATAGTGATGAATAAGGGGTGCAGTGCTCTCATTCAACCAGAATTGCCTACAAAAAGAAAGGACCCAAGGAGTTTCTACATTCCCTGTGCTATAGGAGAAAACATGTTTGATAAAGGACTCTGCGATTTGGGAGCAAGCATCAACTTAATGCCCTTATCCCTTATGAAGAGGCTGCAGATCAATGAGATAATGCCCACAGATGTAGTCATCAGGCTGGCTGACAAAACTAAAAAACAAGCAATAGGAGTGGTGGAAAACGTGTTGGTGAAGGTTGGGAAATACTTCCTCCCGACAGACTTTGTCATATTGGACATGGAAGAGAGTCACACTCACCCAATCATATTGGGAGTCCTAGCTACGGCCAGAGCACTCATAGATGTGGAGCAAGGGGAGCTCATTCTGAGGATCCATGATGAACAGCTCACCTTGAATATTTTCAAGCACTCACAAAAAATAGATCAAGAGAACAATGAACCAAAGAAAGATCAATGTGAGATACTAAAGGATGAAACAAGCACTGAAGCACAACCAG